>NW_027258031.1:0-25000 GCF_045791955.1 Oncorhynchus clarkii lewisi
CGGTTCTCTCACTGTCACCCAAAAGCAAATGACATTGTGGTGCAGGCTTCATTTTGGGCCTACTATTCTAATGCTCGCTGCGCCTAGACCGAGCGAGCTACGGTCAAGCGGGATATCTCGCTGAACTCGGTACGGCCTAGGGATTATGGTAATGCCATTTCCTGCTCTCTGTGTCTTTAAGCACCGCACTTTATCACTCCATCCTTCCTGTGTGTGTGTGAGGGAGCTTTTCTTTGACATCTGTTGGGATTAATGACTGATTTACAGTTCAGAAGGGTTACCTAGTCACACATATGAAGTTTTGGAGAGATGTGACTTTTTTAACCCTTCGAAACAGAGAGTGTGACCCAATTAAAGGCACTTCCGGTTGGCACAGGAAGCTATAAGTAAACACATGTCTTGATTTACATAGCCACTTACAGAATCCCGAGTTTTAAGTCTTTACGTTAAGAATTGACTGATCTACACAGGGTTGAATGCACTATGTCTATCAAACTGCAGGCAGTGTATGGGTAAACACTTTTAGGGGCATTTTAACCACTTCCGGTTGCTCCAGGAAGCTTAGATTCGACACAGGTAGATCTCATAGTGGCCTGATGGACTGGTACCGAAGACAGGTTCATACGGCATTCATAACCCATATAGGCTTCAGGTTGAATTTTGTGGTGCAGGCTATGTATTCCTATGGGGAGAGATGTCACTGTAATCTGTGAGATCAAAAAACCCTGTTTTACTGTGAAGGGTTAATGCCACACGGTCAAGGTTAGGCTTGTTCAGATCGGGAGGACCTTAGGAACATTCATGTGGTGGAATTGTGCTTCTCACCCTAACGGTTCTCTCACTGCCACCCAAAATCAAATGACATTGTGGTGCAGGCTTCATTTTGGGCCTTCTTTTTTTCAAGTTTGCTGCACTCAGAACGAGCTACGGTCAAGCGGGGCGTCTCCTTGAACTCGGCACAGTCTGGAGACTATGGTGATGCCATTTTTTGTGTTGATTTCAGAATGCCATTTTGGTGATGGTCCCTCTCCGTTTAAACATATTGCAAATGTACAAAAGTCAACTAGCAAGTCAGTGTCCATCAGTCAATTAGATGTCATTATGACACCAAATGGATATCAATTGACACCAAACCCACTTTTTCCTACTCATTTAGTAGCCAACTATCACATATGTCAGAGCAGTCCCATAATTCACAGCGCCTTCGGTTTAAAACATAATAAAAAGGTAAAACACATAGTTACGTTCTAGCTGCGGGTCCAGTTCGGACATTATGTGAAGGCCTATGTGAGGCGACCCCGAATCCCGAGTTTCGGCTCGATAGGTCATTTGGTGTCCGAGAAAAACCCTAATTGGTGCTGAAAATCCACTTTTTTCCATGCCTTGCTACGGGGTCCTTGAACGAGCTATCGGACAGGCACGTCGGGGTCCGTCTCTATGGGCCGAGCCGGTTTCAATGCACCTAGCCTTGCGTCTCTGAGACTTTTCTAAACGTCGTCATTTTCGTAATGGTCAAAATGAATTGAAGGTATTGCAAATGTACGAAGCTGTTTCTCGGTCCGAGAACCGTCTAGAGCCACGTAACTCACCACGCACCATCGACCGGAGGTCTAGAACAGGTTTCTAAAGTTTCGGAACTCTAGGTCCGACGGTTCTTTTTTAGCTCCAACAAAGCTAACTATTGCAGCCACTGTCTGTCTCTACGCACCCCAATACGTCCCTCCATCCAACTTGTGTTTTAGTGTGATTTTTTTTTCCTTTGATTTTTTTTGGGAAAAATGACTGATTTACAGTTCATGGGGGTTGCCTAATCACACATATGAAGTTTTGGAAAGATCAGACTTTTTTAACCCCTCGAAACAGCCCCTGAGACACCAGTTATGGCACTTCCGGTTGGCACAGGAAGCTATAAATCACCACATATCCTCATTGGGGTATGCTGTTACAGAATCCTGAGTTTTAAGTCCTTACGTTAAGAACTGACTGATTTACACAGGGTTGAATGCACTATGTATGTCAAACTGCAGGCAGGGTATGGGTAAACACTTTTAGGGGCATTTTAACCACTTCCGGTTGGTCCAGGAAGCTTAGAATCAACACAGGTAGACCTCATAGTGGCCTGATGGACTGGTACCGAAGACAGGTTCATACGGCATTCATAACCCATATAGACTTCAGGTTGAAATTAGGGGTGCAGGCAATGTATTCCTATGGGGAGAGATGACACTGTAATCTGTGAGATCAAAAAACACTGTTTTACTCTTAAGGGTTAATGCCACACGGTCAAGGTTAGGCTTGTACAGATCGGGAGGACCTTAGGAACATTCATGTGGTGGAATTTTTCTTCTCACCCTAACGGTTCTCTCACTGTCACTCAAAAGCAAATGACATTGTGGGGCAGGCTTCATTTTGGGCCTACTTTTCTAATGGTCGTTGCGCTTAGACCGAGCGAGCTACGGTCAAGCGGGATAGCTCGTTGAACTCAGCACAGTCTGGAGACTATGGTGATGCCATTTTTTGTGTTGATTTCAGAATGCCATTTTGGTGATGGTCCCTCTCCGTTTAAACATATTGCAAATGCACAAAAGTCAACTAGCAAGTCAGTGTCCATCAGTCAATTAGATGTCATTATGACACCAAACCCACTTTTTACTACTCATTTAGAAGCCAACTATCACATATGTCAGAGCAGTCCCATAATTCACAGCGCCTTTAGTTTAAAACATAATAAAAAGGTAAAACACATAGTTACGTTCTAGCTGCGGGTCCAGTTCGGACATTATGTGAAGTCCTATGTGAGGCGACCCCGAATCCCGAGTTTCGGCTCGATAGGTCATTTGGCGTCCGAGAAAAACCCTAATTGGTGCTGAAAATCCACTTTTTTCCATGCCTTCCTACGGGGTCCTTGAACGAGCTATCGGACAGAAACGTTGGGGTCCGTCTCTATGGGCCGAGCCGGTTTCAATGCACCTAGCCTTGCGTCTCTGAGACTTTTCTAAACGTCGTCATTTTTGTAATGGTCAAAATGAATTGAAGGTATTGCAAATGTACGAGGCTGTTTCTCGGTCCGAGAACCGTCTAGAGCCACGTAACTCACCACGCACCATCGACCGGAGGTCTAGAACAGGTTTCTAAAGTTTCGGAACTCTAGGTCTGACGGTTCTTTTTTAGCTCGAACAAAGCTAACTATTGCAGCCACTGTCTGTCTCTACGCACCCCAATACGTCCCTCCATTCAAGTTGTGTTTTAGTGTGATTTTTTTTTCCTTTTAATTTTTTGGGGAAAAATGACTGATTTACAGTTCATGGGGGTTGCCTAATCACATATATGAAGTTTTGGACAGATCTGACTTTTTTAACCCTTCGAAACAGCCCCTGAGACACCATTTAAGGCACTTCCGGTTGGCACAGGAAGCTATAATTAACCACATATCCTCATTGGGGTATGCTTTTACAGAATCCTGAGTTTTAAGTCTTTACGTTAAGAACTGAGTTATTTACGGAGGGTTTAGTATGTGTGTGTTATTTCAGAAAATCATAGAAAATCACAGAAATGTCGCAGAGCTCCGCAGCACACTTTAAAAAGATTCGTATGAACACCCTGCAACTGGATCTGTAACCGTTGAAAAAAAAAAACGCCTATTTGTGACCATCACCAAGATGTCATTGTTCCGTTTCTCTTAAATGACGATAGATAAATGGCTGTTTTTTTTTTTATTGACACCGGAGGCTCCTTGACTTTGACCTGAAGTGGAAAAATAATTTCTCTATTTCCATTTAGGACCTTTAATCCCAGAAAAACGGCCATAACTCAAAAACCGTCGAGGCCTGGACGCCATCTTGTTCGGGGCCAACTGCCCATTATGCCAAACCTACGCTCACCGAGTTTCGGCTTCGAAATATTTTCCGTTTTCGAGATAAGGCCCCGTCGTGATTCGTGATGTTTTGCCAAATTGCCATATGATTCCGTATGCCCTCTTGTGGGAAATTCCGGGACAGCGGAAAAACGCTCAAAAACTTGTTTATTTTATAAAACGGAAACCGAATGTCCGACAAAGTTCATTTGATGACTTCCCGGTAGGTCTGGCCCTACCGCACGGCCCGACGCCGACCGCGAATTTTACAAACGATTTCGGACGTCTAGTAAGGGACCGTACATTTGCAATATGGACTTTCTCACTGATCATACACGAAATGCCGAAATGTTCCCTTAATGTATGTAAGGGTATTAAAGTCAGTATTAAAGTCAGTATTACAGTCATGGTATTAAAGTCATGGTATTAAAGTCATGGTATTAAAGTCATGGTATTAAAGTCATGGTATTAAAGTCAGTATTAAAGTCAGTATTAAAGTCAGTATTAAAGTCATGGTATTAAAGTCATGGTATTAAAGTCAGTATTAAAGTCAGTATTAAAGTCAGTATTAAAGTCAGTATTAAAGTCAGTATTAAAGTCATGGTATTAAAGTCAGTATTAAAGTCATGGTATTAAAGTCATGGTATTAAAGTCATGATATTAAAGTCAGTATTAAAGTCAGTATTAAAGTCATGGTATTAAAGTCATGGTATTAAAGTCATGGTATTAAAGTCAGTATTAAAGTCAGTATTAAAGTCAGTATTAAAGTCATGGTATTAAAGTCAGTATTAAAGTCAGTATTAAAGTCATGGTATTAAAGTCATGGTATTAAAGTCAGTATTAAAGTCATGGTATTAAAGTCATGGTATTAAAGTCAGTATTAAAGTCAGTATTAAAGTCATGGTATTAAAGTCATGGTATTAAAGTCATGGTATTAAAGTCATGGTATTAAAGTCAGTATTAAAGTCAGTATTAAAGTCAGTATTAAAGTCAGTATTAAAGTCAGTATTAAAGTCATGGTATTAAAGTCATGGTATTAAAGTCATGGTATTAAGTCATGGTATTAAAGTCATGGTATTAAAGTCATGGTATTAAAGTCAGTATTAAAGTCATGGTATTAAAGTCATGGTATTAAAGTCAGTATTAAAGTCATGGTATTAAAGTCAGTATTAAAGTCATGGTATTAAAGTCATGGTATTAAAGTCATGGTATTAAAGTCAGTATTAAAGTCATGGTATTAAAGTCAGTATTAAAGTAATGGTATTAAAGTCATGGTATTAAAGTCATGGTATTAAAGTCATGGTATTAAGTCATGGTATTAAAGTAATGGTATTAAAGTCATGGTATTAAAGTCAGTATTAAAGTCAGTATTAAAGTCATGGTATTAAAGTCATGGTATTAAAGTCATGGTATTAAAGTCAGTATTAAAGTCATGGTATTAAAGTCAGTATTAAAGTAATGGTATTAAAGTCAGTATTAAAGTCAGTATTAAAGTCATGGTATTAAAGTCATGGTATTAAAGTAATGGTATTAAAGTCATGGTATTAAAGTCATGGTATTAAAGTCAGTATTAAAGTCATGGTATTAAAGTCAGTATTAAAGTAATGGTATTAAAGTCAGTATTAAAGTCAGTATTAAAGTCATGGTATTAAAGTCATGGTATTAAAGTCAGTATTAAAGTCAGTATTAAAGTCATGGTATTAAAGTCAGTATTAAAGTCATGGTATTAAAGTCAGTATTAAAGTCATGGTATTAAAGTTAAAGTCATGGTATTAAAGTCAGTATTAAAGTCAGTATTAAAGTCAGTATTAAAGTCAGTATTAAAGTCATGGTATTAAAGTCAGTATTAAAGTCAGTATTAAAGTCATGGTATTAAAGTCATGGTATTAAAGTCAGTATTAAAGTCAGTATTAAAGTCATGGTATTAAAGTCAGTATTAAAGTAATGGTATTAAAGTCAGTATTAAAGTCAGTATTAAAGTCATGGTATTAAAGTCATGGTATTAAAGTCAGTATTAAAGTCAGTATTAAAGTCATGGTATTAAAGTCAGTATTAAAGTCATGGTATTAAAGTCAGTATTAAAGTCATGGTATTAAAGTCAGTATTAAAGTCAGTATTAAAGTCAGTATTAAAGTCAGTATTAAAGTCATGGTATTAAAGTCAGTATTAAAGTCAGTATTAAAGTCAGTATTAAAGTCATGGTATTAAAGTCAGTATTAAAGTCATGGTATTAAAGTCAGTATTAAAGTCATGATATTAAAGTCAGTATTAAAGTCAGTATTAAAGTCAGTATTAAAGTCATGGTATTAAAGTCAGTATTAAAGTCATGGTATTAAAGTCAGTATTAAAGTCATGGTATTAAAGTCAGTATTAAAGTCAGTATTAAAGTCAGTATTAAAGTCAGTATTAAAGTCATGGTATTAAAGTCAGTATTAAAGTCAGTATTAAAGTCAGTATTAAAGTCATGGTATTAAAGTCAGTATTAAAGTCAGTATTAAAGTCAGTATTAAAGTCAGTATTAAAGTCATGGTATTAAAGTCAGTATTAAAGTCATGGTATTAAAGTCAGTATTAAAGTCATGGTATTAAAGTCAGTATTAAAGTCAGTATTAAAGTCAGTATTAAAGTCAGTATTAAAGTCATGGTATTAAAGTCAGTATTAAAGTCAGTATTAAAGTCAGTATTAAAGTCAGTATTAAAGTCATGGTATTAAAGTCAGTATTAAAGTCATGGTATTAAAGTCAGTATTAAAGTCATGGTATTAAAGTCAGTATTAAAGTCATGGTATTAAAGTCATGGTATTAGAGTCAGTATTAAAGTCATGGTATTAAAGTCATGGTATTAAAGTCATGGTATTAAAGTCAGTATTAAAGTCATGGTATTAGAGTCAGTATTAAAGTCATGGTATTAAAGTCATGGTATTAGAGTCAGTATTAAAGTCATGGTATTAAAGTCATGGTATTAAAGTCATGGTATTAAAGTCAGTATTAAAGTCATGGTATTAGAGTCAGTATTAAAGTCATGGTATTAAGTCATGGTATTAAGTCATGGTATTAAAGTCATGGTATTAAAGTCATGGTATTAAAGTCATGGTATTAAAGTCATGGTATTAAAGTCAGTATTAAAGTCATGGTATTAAAGTCAGTATTAAAGTCATGGTATTAAGTCATGGTATTAAGTCATGGTATTAAAGTCATGGTATTAAGTCATGGTATTAAAGTCAGTATTAAAGTCATGGTATTAAAGTCATGGTATTAAAGTCAGTATTAAAGTCATGGTATTAGAGTCAGTATTAAAGTCATGGTATTAAAGTCATGGTATTAAAGTCAGTATTAAGTCATGGTATTAAAGTCAGTATTAAAGTCATGGTATTAAAGTCAGTATTATAGTCAGTATTAAAGTCAGTATTAAAGTCATGGTATTAGAGTCAGTATTAAAGTCATGGTATTAAGTCATGGTATTAAGTCATGGTATTAAAGTCATGGTATTAAAGTCATGGTATTAAAGTCATGGTATTAAAGTCATGGTATTAAAGTCAGTATTAAAGTCATGGTATTAAAGTCAGTATTAAAGTCATGGTATTAAGTCATGGTATTAAGTCATGGTATTAAAGTCATGGTATTAAGTCATGGTATTAAAGTCAGTATTAAAGTCATGGTATTAAAGTCATGGTATTAAAGTCAGTATTAAAGTCATGGTATTAGAGTCAGTATTAAAGTCATGGTATTAAAGTCATGGTATTAAAGTCAGTATTAAGTCATGGTATTAAAGTCAGTATTAAAGTCAGTATTAAAGTCATGGTATTAAAGTCAGTATTAAGTCATGGTATTAAAGTCAGTATTAAAGTCATGGTATTAAAGTCAGTATTAAAGTCAGTATTAAAGTCATGGTATTAAAGTCAGTATTAAAGTCAGTATTAAAGTCATGGTATTAAAGTCAGTATTAAGTCATGGTATTAAAGTCAGTATTAAAGTCATGGTATTAAAGTCAGTATTAAAGTCAGTATTAAAGTCATGGTATTAAAGTCATGGTATTAAAGTCATGGTATTAAAGTCAGTATTAAAGTCAGTATTAAAGTCAGTATTAAAGTCATGGTATTAAAGTCAGTATTAAAGTCAGTATTAAAGTCAGTATTAAAGTCATGGTATTAAAGTCATGGTATTAAAGTCAGTATTAAAGTCATGGTATTAAAGTCATGGTATTAAAGTCAGTATTAAAGTCATGGTATTAAAGTCATGGTATTAAAGTCATGGTATTAAAGTCAGTATTAAAGTCAGTATTAAAGTCATGGTATTAAAGTCATTATTAAGTCATGGTATTAAAGTCAGTATTAAAGTCATGGTATTAAAGTCAGTATTAAAGTCAGTATTAAAGTCATGGTATTAAAGTCATGGTATTAAAGTCATGGTATTAAAGTCAGTATTAAAGTCAGTATTAAAGTCAGTATTAAAGTCATGGTATTAAAGTCAGTATTAAAGTCAGTATTAAAGTCAGTATTAAAGTCATGGTATTAAAGTCATGGTATTAAAGTCAGTATTAAAGTCATGGTATTAAAGTCATGGTATTAAAGTCAGTATTAAAGTCATGGTATTAAAGTCATGGTATTAAAGTCATGGTATTAGAGTCAGTATTAAAGTCATGGTATTAAAGTCATGGTATTAAAGTCAGTATTAAAGTCAGTATTAAAGTCATGGTATTAAAGTCATGGTATTAAAGTCATGGTATTAAAGTCAGTATTAAAGTCAGTATTAAAGTCAGTATTAAAGTCATGGTATTAAAGTCAGTATTAAAGTCAGTATTAAAGTCAGTATTAAAGTCATGGTATTAAAGTCATGGTATTAAAGTCAGTATTAAAGTCATGGTATTAAAGTCATGGTATTAGAGTCAGTATTAAAGTCATGGTATTAAGTCATGGTATTAAAGTCATGGTATTAAGTCATGGTATTAAAGTCATGGTATTAAAGTCAGTATTAAAGTCATGGTATTAAGTCATGGTATTAAAGTCATGGTATTAAAGTCAGTATTAAAGTCATGGTATTAAAGTCATGGTATTAAAGTCATGGTATTAAAGTCATGGTATTAAAGTCATGGTTTTAAAGTCATGGTATTAAAGTCATGGTATTAAAGTCATGGTATAAAATCATTGCATGCATCTGCATCGTCATGCTACAACATATTTTACATATAGTATATACTACATGAAGTATTCTGTGGATGTGAATGTACTATATTCACTATTCATAATATACTGCATATATACTGTATATATACTACATGAAGTATTCTGTGGATGTACTATATTCACTATTCATAATATACTGCATATATACTGTATATATACTACATGAAGTATTCTGTGAATGTGAGTGTACTATATTCACTATTCATAATATACTGCATATATACTGTATATATACTACATGAAGTATTCTGTGGATGTACTATATTCACTATTCATAATATACTGCATATATACTGTATATATACTACATTATGTATTCTGTGAATGTGAATGTACTATATTCACTATTCATAATATACTGCATATATACTGTATATATACTACATGAAGTATTCTGTGGATGTACTATATTCACTATTCATAATATACTGCATATATACTGTATATATACTACATGAAGTATTCTGTGAATGTGAATGTACTATATTCACTATTCATAATATACTGCATATATACTGTATATATACTACATGAAGTATTCTGTGAATGTGAATGTACTATATTCACTATTCATAATATACTGCATATATACTGTATATATACTACATGAAGTATTCTGTGAATGTGAATGTACTATATTCACTATTCATAATATACTGCATATATACTGTATATATACTACATTACGTATTCTGTGAATGTGAATGTACTATATTCACTATTCATAATATACTGCATATATACTGTATATATACTACATGAAGTATTCTGTTGATGTGAATGTACTATATTTATTATTTATAATATTTCATTTACATACTGTATATATACTACATGAAGTATTCTGTGAATGTACTATATTCACCATTCATAATATACTGCATATATATTGTATATATACTACATTAAGTATTCTGTGGATGTGAATGTACTGTATTCACAACATCCTGTTTATATACAGTGCATTCGGAAAGTATTCAGACCCCTTCACTTTTTCCCATATTTTGTTACGTTACAGCCATATTCTAAAATGTATTACATTTAAAAAAAATCCTCAGCAATCTGCACACAATACCCCATAATGGCAAAGTGAAAAGAGGTTTTTAGAAACAGCCGTATTTACATAAGTATTCAGACCCTTTGCTATGAGACTCCAAATTGAGCTCCGGTGCATCCTGTTTCCGTTGATCATCCTTGAGATGTTTCTACAACTTGATTGGAGTCCACCTGTGGTAAACTCAATTGATTCGACATGATTTGGAAAGGAACACACTTGTCTATATAAAATCCCAGAGTTGACAGAGCAAAAACAAAGCCATGAGGTCTGAAGGAATTGTCCGTAGAGCTCCGAGACAGGATTGTGTCGAGGCACAGATCTGGAGAAGGGTACCAAAACATTTCTGCAGCATAGAATGTCCCCACGAACACAGTGGCCTCTGAGTAAACTGAGCAATCGGCGGAGAAGGGCCTTGATCAGGGAAGTGACCAAGAACCCGATGGTCACTCTGACAGAGCTCCCATCTCTGTGGAGATGGGAGAACCTTCCAGAAGGACAACCATCTCTGCAGCACTCCACCAATCAGGCCTTTATGGTAGAGTGGCCAGACGGAAGCCACTCCTCATTAAAAGGCACATGACAGCCCGCTTGGAGTTTGCCAAAAGGCACCAAAAGGACACTCAGACCACATGAGAAACAAGATTTCAGTTGTTTTTTTAACATACGTTTTTGCTTTGTTATTATGGGGTATTGTGTGTAGATTGATAAACAACAATTAAATCCATTTTAGAATAAGGCTGTAACGTAACAAAATGTGGATAAAGTCAAGGGATCTCCATACTTCCCAATGCAATGTGTATATATATATATATATATATATATATATATATATATATATATACTATATTCACTAATGTACTATTATAAAATCAAGATGTTTTAAAAGGGATTTTCACACTACTGAGTCAAACCAAACCAAGCTGTACTGAGCCGGCCTGGTTACGCATCCTCCATAGTTACTGTAACCGTGCCGACAAGAGACAATGTGACAAGAAAATATCAGAGCCAGCACAGTTTGGTTGGGATCGGCCCGATATTGTGTGAAAGGGGTATAAGAGTACCGACAAAGGGTGTGACATGAGGCCCTGGCCACTGATTGGCTGACTGAGAGGAAGTGACATGAAACACTGGCCACTGATTGGCTGACGGAGAGGAAGTGAGTTCTTACCTCGAGGGTACCACATCCCAAACAAAGGATGTAAAGAAATAAAAAAAACAATTAAAAAGAAGAAAATTATTAATTGTAAAGTAAAAATAAAATCAGATTATTTAATCCTAAAGAAAAACATGAATCAAAATAACTGCAAAACAGACAGATATGGGTAGTAAAGTGAAATTACTTTTGGAGTTTTACACACACAGAGAGAGAGAGAGACAGAGAGGGAGAGAGAGAGAGAGAGAGAGAGAGAGAGAGAGAGAGAGAGAGAGAGAGAGAGAGAGAGAGGGAGAGAGAGAGAGAGAGAGAGAGAGACAGAGACAGACAGAGAGAGAGAGACAGAGAAACAGAGAGAAAGAGAGAAAGAGAGACAGAGAGAGAGGACAAAGAGAGAGAGACAGAGGGAGAACAGAGAGAGAGCAAAGGACAGAGAGAGAGACAGAGACAGAGAGACAGAGAGAGAGAGAGACAGAGCAAGAGACAGAGAGAAAGAGAGAGGACAAAGAGAGAGAGAGAGCGAGAAAGCAAGACAGAGAGAGAGACAGAGAGAGAGAGAGCGACAATGAGAAAGAGAGACAGAGACAGAGGGAGAGAACAGAGAGAGAGCAATGAACAGAGAGAGAGACAGAGAGAGAGACAGAGGGAGATAACAGAGAGAGAGAGAGACAGTGAGAAAGAGAGAGAGACAGAGGGAGAGAACAGAGAGAGAGCAATGGACAGAGAGAGAGACAGAGGGAGAGAACAGAGAGAGAGAGTGAAGGACAGAGAGAGAGAGAGAGAGAGAGAGACAGAGGGAGAGAACAGAGAGAGAGAGAGACAGTGAGAAAGAGAGAGAGACAGAGGGAGAGAACAGAGAGAGAGCAATGGACAGAGAGAGATACAGAGGGAGAGAACAGAGAGAGAGAGTGAAGGACAGAGAGAGAGAGCGAAGGACAGAGAGAGAGAGAAGGACGTACCTGAGAAGTTTTTTGTTACCAGCAGAGTGGTCAAAATGGCTCCCTGAAAGAGTGGAGGGGACAGAAAGAAAGGAGGGAAGGATGGAGAGCAGAAAAGAGCAGGGGAGGAGAGAGCAGAAAAGAGGAGGGGAAGAGAGAGCAGAAAAGAGGAGGGGAAGAGAGAGCAATTCACTAATTAAAGATTTTTAGAAAAGAGAAATGCTAATAAAAAGAGAGAAGAAGAACTGCAGTGGTAGTATAGTCTCTACTGAAGGGCTGATCATTTCACCAGACAACAGCAGTGGTAGTATAGTCTCTACTGAAGGGCTGATCATTTCAACAGCAGTGGTATTATAGTCTCTACTGAAGGGCTGATCATTTCACCAGCAGTGGTATTATAGTCTCTACTGAAGGGCTGATCATTTCAACAGCAGTGGTATTATAGTCTCTACTGAAGGGCTGATCATTTCACCAGACAACAGCAGTGGTATTATAGTCTCTACTGAAGGGCTGATCATTTCAACAGCAGTGGTATTATAGTCTCTACTGAAGGGCTGATCATTTCACCAGACAACAGCAGTGGTATTATAGTCTCTACTGAAGGGCTGATCATTTCACCAGACAACAGCAGTGGTAGTATAGTCTCTACTGAAGGGCTGATCATTTCACCAGCAGTGGTAGTATAGTCTCTACTGAAGGGCTGATCATTTCACCAGACAACAGCAGTGGTATTATAGTCTCTACTGACGGGCTGATCAATTCATCAGACAACAGCAGTGGTAGTATAGTCTCTACTGACGGGCTGATCATTTCACCAGACAACAGCAGTGGTATTATAGTCTCTACTGACGGGCTGATCATTTCACCAGACAACAGCAGTGGTAGTATAGTCTCTACTGACGGGCTGATCATTTCACCAGACAACAGCAGTGGTACTATAGTCTCTACTGAAGGGCTGATCATTTCACCAGACAACAGCAGTGTTACTATAGTCTCTACTGACGGGCTGATCATTTCACCAGACAACAGCAGTGGTAGTATAGTCTCTACTGAAGGGCTGATCATTTCACCAGCAGTGGTACTATAGTCTCTACTGAAGGGCTGATCATTTCACCAGACAACAGCAGTGGTACTATAGTCTCTACTGAAGGGCTGATCATTTCACCAGCAGTGGTACTATAGTCTCTACTGAAGGGCTGATCATTTCACCAGACAACAGCAGTGGTACTATAGTCTCTACTGAAGGGCTGATCATTTCACCAGACAACAGCAGTGGTAGTATAGTCTCTACTGAAGGGCTGATCATTTCACCAGCAGTGGTAGTATAGTCTCTACTGAAGGGCTGATCATTTCACCAGACAACAGCAGTGGTAGTATAGTCTCTACTGAAGGGCCACCAGACAACAGCAGTGGTACTATAGTCTCTACTGAAGGGCTGATCATTTCACCAGACAACAGCAGTGGTAGTATAGTCTCTACTGACGGGCTGATCATTTCACCAGACAACAGCAGTGGTAGTATAGTCTCTACTGAAGGGCCACCAGACAACAGCAGTGGTAGTATAGTCTCTACTGAAGGGCTGATCATTTCACCAGACAACAGCAGTGGTAGTATAGTCTCTACTGAAGGGCTGATCATTTCAACAGCAGTGGTATTATAGTCTCTACTGAAGGGCTGATCATTTCACCAGCAGTGGTATTATAGTCTCTACTGAAGGGCTGATCATTTCAACAGCAGTGGTATTATAGTCTCTACTGAAGGGCTGATCATTTCACCAGACAACAGCAGTGGTATTATAGTCTCTACTGAAGGGCTGATCATTTCAACAGCAGTGGTATTATAGTCTCTACTGAAGGGCTGATCATTTCACCAGACAACAGCAGTGGTATTATAGTCTCTACTGAAGGGCTGATCATTTCACCAGACAACAGCAGTGGTAGTATAGTCTCTACTGAAGGGCTGATCATTTCACCAGCAGTGGTAGTATAGTCTCTACTGAAGGGCTGATCATTTCACCAGACAACAGCAGTGGTATTATAGTCTCTACTGACGGGCTGATCAATTCATCAGACAACAGCAGTGGTAGTATAGTCTCTACTGACGGGCTGATCATTTCACCAGACAACAGCAGTGGTATTATAGTCTCTACTGACGGGCTGATCATTTCACCAGACAACAGCAGTGGTAGTATAGTCTCTACTGACGGGCTGATCATTTCACCAGACAACAGCAGTGGTACTATAGTCTCTACTGAAGGGCTGATCATTTCACCAGACAACAGCAGTGTTACTATAGTCTCTACTGACGGGCTGATCATTTCACCAGACAACAGCAGTGGTAGTATAGTCTCTACTGACGGGCTGATCATTTCACCAGACAACAGCAGTGGTACTATAGTCTCTACTGACGGGCTGATCATTTCACCAGACAACAGCAGTGGTACTATAGTCTCTACTGACGGGCTGATCATTTCACCAGACAACAGCAGTGGTACTATAGTCTCTACTGACGGGCTGATCATTTCACCAGACAACAGCAGTGGTAGTATAGTCTCTACTGACGGGCTGATCATTTCACCAGACAACAGCAGTGGTAGTATAGTCTCTACTGACGGGCTGATCATTTCACCAGACAACAGCAGTGGTACTATAGTCTCTACTGAAGGGCTGATCATTTCAAAGCAGGTGGAAAAGGGGGTGAGAAAGAGAAGGGTGTGTGCTTGGCTACGTCCCAAAGGGTGCCCTCTTCCCTATAAAAGGGTGTGTGCTTGGCTACATCCCAAAGGGTGCCCTAGTCCCTATAAAAGGGTGTGTGCTTGGCTACATCCCAAAGGGTGCCCTCTTCCCTATAAAAGGGTGTGTGCTTGGCTACATCCCAAAGGGTGCCCTCTTCCCTATAAAAGAGTGTGTGCTTGGCTACATCCCAAAGGGTGCCCTCTTCCCTATAAAAGGGTGTGTGCTTGGCCACGTCCCAAAGGGTGCCCTAGTCCCTATAAAAGGTTGTGTGCTTGGCTACGTCCCAAAGGGTGCCCTAGTCCCTATAAAAGGGTGTGTGCTTGGCTACGTCCCAAAGGGTGCCCTATTCCCTATAGAAGGGTGTGTGCTTGGCTACGTCCCAAAGGGTGCCCTAGTCCCTATAAAAGGGTGTGTGCTTGGCTACGTCCCAAAGGGTGCCCTAGTCCCTATAAAAGGGTGTGTGCTTGGCTACGTCCCAAAGGGTGCCCTAGTCCCTATAAAAGGGTGTGTACTTGGCTACATCCCAAAGGGTGCCCTAGTCCCTATAAAAGGGTGTGTGCTTGGCTACGTCCCAAAGGGTGCCCTAGTCCCTATAAAAGAGTGTGTGCTTGGCTACATCCCAAAGGGTGCCCTAGTCCCTATAAAAGGGTGTGTGCTTGGCTACGTCCCAAAGGGTGCCCTCTTCCCTATAAAAGGGTGTGTGCTTGGCTACGTCCCAAAGGGTGCCCTAGTCCCTATAAAAGGGTGTGTGCTTGGCTACGTCCCAAAGGGTGCCCTCTTCCCTATAAAAGGGTGTGTGCTTGGCTACGTCCCAAAGGGTGCCCTAGTCCCTATAAAAGGGTGTGTGCTTGGCTACGTCCCAAAGGGTGCCCTAGTCCCTATAAAAGGGTGTGTGCTTGGCTACATCCCAAAGGGTGCCCTAGTCCCTATAAAAGGGTGTGTACTTGGCTACGTCCCAAAGGGTGCCCTAGTCCCTATAAAAGGGTGTGTACTTGGCTACGTCCCAAAGGGTGCCCTCTTCCCTATAAAAGGGTGTGTGCTTGGCTACGTCCCAAAGGGTGCCCTAGTCCCTATAAAAGGGTGTGTACTTGGCTACGTCCCAAAGGGTGCCCTCTTCCCTATAAAAGGGTGTGTGCTTGGCTACGTCCCAAAGGGTGCCCTAGTCCCTATAAAAGGGTGTGTACTTGGCTACGTCCCAAAGGGTGCCCTCTTCCCTATAAAAGGGTGTGTGCTTGGCTACGTCCCAAAGGGTGCCCTCTTCCCTATAAAAGGGTGTGTGCTTGGCTACATCCCAAAGGGTGCCCTAGTCCCTATAAAAGGGTGTGTGCTTGGCTACATCCCAAAGGGTGCCCTAGTCCCTATAAAAGGTTGTGTGCTTGGCTACGTCCCAAAGGGTGCCCTAGTCCCTATAAAAGGGTGTGTGCTTGGCTACGTCCCAAAGGGTGCCCTATTCCCTATAGAAGGGTGTGTGCTTGGCTACGTCCCAAAGGGTGCCCTAGTCCCTATAAAAGGGTGTGTGCTTGGCTACGTCCCAAAGGGTGCCCTAGTCCCTATAAAAGGGTGTGTGCTTGGCTACGTCCCAAAGGGTGCCCTAGTCCCTATAAAAGGGTGTGTACTTGGCTACATCCCAAAGGGTGCCCTAGTCCCTATAAAAGGGTGTGTGCTTGGCTACGTCCCAAAGGGTGCCCTAGTCCCTATAAAAGAGTGTGTGCTTGGCTACATCCCAAAGGGTGCCCTAGTCCCTATAAAAGGGTGTGTGCTTGGCTACGTCCCAAAGGGTGCCCTAGTCCCTATAAAAGGGTGTGTGCTTGGCTACGTCCCAAAGGGTGCCCTCTTCCCTATAAAAGGGTGTGTGCTTGGCTACGTCCCAAAGGGTGCCCTAGTCCCTATAAAAGGGTGTGTGCTTGGCTACGTCCCAAAGGGTGCCCTCTTCCCTATAAAAGGGTGTGTGCTTGGCTACGTCCCAAAGGGTGCCCTAGTCCCTATAAAAGGGTGTGTGCTTGGCTACGTCCCAAAGGGTGCCCTAGTCCCTATAAAAGGGTGTGTGCTTGGCTACGTCCCAAAGGGTGCCCTAGTCCCTATAAAAGGGTGTGTACTTGGCTACGTCCCAAAGGGTGCCCTAGTCCCTATAAAAGGGTGTGTACTTGGCTACGTCCCAAAGGGTGCCCTAGTCCCTATAAAAGAGTGTGTGCTTGGCTACATCCCAAAGGGTGCCCTAGTCCCTATAAAAGGGTGTGTACTTGGCTACATCCCAAAGGGTGCCCTAGTCCCTATAAAAGGGTGTGTACTTGGCTACGTCCCAAAGGGTGCCCTAGTCCCTATAAAAGGGTGTGTACTTGGCTACGTCCCAAAGGGTGCCCTCTTCCCTATAAAAGGGTGTGTGCTTGGCTACGTCCCAAAGGGTGCCCTAGTCCCTATAAAAGGGTGTGTACTTGGCTACGTCCCAAAGGGTGCCCTCTTCCCTATAAAAGGGTGTGTGCTTGGCTACGTCCCAAAGGGTGCCCTAGTCCCTATAAAAGGGTGTGTACTTGGCTACGTCCCAAAGGGTGCCCTCTTCCCTATAAAAGGGTGTGTGCTTGGCTACGTCCCAAAGGGTGCCCTCTTCCCTATAAAAGGGTGTGTGCTTGGCTACATCCCAAAGGGTGCCCTAGTCCCTATAAAAGGGTGTGTGCTTGGCTACATCCCAAAGGGTGCCCTAGTCCCTATAAAAGGGTGTGTGCTTGGCTACATCCCAAAGGGTGCCCTAGTCCCTATAAAAGGGTGTGTGCTTGGCTACGTCCCAAAGGGTGCCCTCTTCCCTATAAAAGGGTGTGTGCTTGGCTACATCCCAAAGGGTGCCCTAGTCCCTATAAAAGGGTGTGTACTTGGCTACATCCCAAAGGGTGCCCTAGTCCCTATAAAAGGGTGTGTGCTTGGCTACGTCCCAAAGGGTGCCCTAGTCCCTATAAAAGGTTGTGTACTTGGCTACATCCCAAAGGGTGCCCTAGTCCCTATAAAAGGGTGTGTACTTGGCTACGTCCCAAAGGGTGCCCTAGTCCCTATAAAAGGGTGTGTACTTGGCTACGTCCCAAAGGGTGCCCTCTTCCCTATAAAAGGGTGTGTGCTTGGCTACGTCCCAAAGGGTGCCCTAGTCCCTATAAAAGGGTGTGTACTTGGCTACGTCCCAAAGGGTGCCCTCTTCCCTATAAAAGGGTGTGTGCTTGGCTACGTCCCAAAGGGTGCCCTAGTCCCTATAAAAGGGTGTGTACTTGGCTACGTCCCAAAGGGTGCCCTCTTCCCTATAAAAGGGTGTGTGCTTGGCTACGTCCCAAAGGGTGCCCTCTTCCCTATAAAAGGGTGTGTGCTTGGCTACATCCCAAAGGGTGCCCTAGTCCCTATAAAAGGGTGTGTGCTTGGCTACATCCCAAAGGGTGCCCTAGTCCCTATAAAAGGGTGTGTGCTTGGCTACATCCCAAAGGGTGCCCTAGTCCCTATAAAAGGGTGTGTGCTTGGCTACGTCCCAAAGGGTGCCCTCTTCCCTATAAAAGGGTGTGTGCTTGGCTACGTCCCAAAGGGTGCCCTAGTCCCTATAAAAGGGTGTGTGCTTGGCTACGTCCCAAAGGGTGCCCTCTTCCCTATAAAAGGGTGTGTGCTTGGCTACGTCCCAAAGGGTGCCCTAGTCCCTATAAAAGGGTGTGTACTTGGCTACATCCCAAAGGGTGCCCTAGTCCCTATAAAAGGGTGTGTACTTGGCTACATCCCAAAGGGTGCCCTAGTCCCTATAAAAGGGTGTGTACTTGGCTACGTCCCAAAGGGTGCCCTAGTCCCTATAAAAGGGTGTGTGCTTGGCTACGTCCCAAAGGGTGCCCTAGTCCCTATAAAAGGGTGTGTACTTGGCTACATCCCAAAGGGTGCCCTAGTCCCTATAAAAGGGTGTGTGCTTGGCTACGTCCCAAAGGGTGCCCTCTTCCCTATAAAAGGCACTACTCTTTTTAATTAAAGGATATTTATTGTGATATTTTCTTTTTGACAATAATAATAAACAGAAACAGAAGTGTATAATTATATACTATGAAGTCTAATTAATTAATTAAATACTATGAAGTCTAATTAATTAATTAAATACTATGAAGTCTAATTAATTAATTAAATACTATGAAGTCTAATTAATTAATTAAATACCACGAAGTCTAATTAATTAATTAAATACTATGAAGTCTAATTAATTAATTAAATACTATGAAGTCTAATTAATTAATTAAATACTATGAAGTCTAATTAATTAATTAAATACTATGAAGTCTAATTAATTAATTAAATACTATGAAGTCTAATTAATTAATTAAATACTATGAAGTCTAATTAATTAATTAAATACTATGAAGCCTAATTAATTAATTAAATACTATGAAGTCTAATTAATTAATTAAATACTATGAAGTCTAATTAATTAATTAAATACTATGAAGTCTAATTAATTAATTAAATACTATGCCGTCTAATTAATTAATTAAATACTATGAAGTCTAATTAATTAATTAATTAAATACTATGAACAAACAAACAATGGTTGAAAAGTCCTTTTGATCAGACATCTATGGGCCTTGTAGTAGTGCACGGAATAGGGAATAGGGAATAGGGTATAAGGAATAGGGTATAAGGAATAGGGAATAGGGTATAAGGAATAGGGTATACGGAATAGGGAATAGGGAATAGGGTATAAGGAATAGGGTATACGGAATAGGGAATAGGGAATAGGGTATAAGGAATAGGGAATAGGGAATAGGTAATAGGGTATAGGGTATAAGGAATAGGGAATAGGGTATAAGGAATAGGGAATAGGGAATAGAGTATAGGGTACAGGGAATAGGGAATAGGGTATACGGAATAGGGAATAGGGAATAGGGTATAGGGTATAAGGAATAGGGAATAGGGTATAAGGAATAGGGAATAGGGTATAGGGTATAAGGAATAGGGAATAGGGTATAAGGAATAGGGAATAGGGAATAGGGAATAGGGAATAGGGTATAGGGTATAAGGAATAGGGTATAGGGTATAAGGAATAGGGAATAGGGTATAAGGTATTGGGAATAGGGAATAGAGTATAGGGTACAGAGAATATGGAATAGGGTATAGGGTATAAGGAATAGGGAATAGGGTATAAGGTATAGGGAATAAAGTGTAGGGTACAGGGAATAGGGTATAAGGAATAGGGTATAAGGTTTAGGGAATAGAGTATAGGGTACAGGGAATAGGGCATAGGGTATAAGGAATAGGGTATAAGGTATAGGGAATAGAGTATAGGGTACAGGAAATAAGGTATAGGAAACATGGAATAGGGTATAGGGAATAGGGTATAGGGAATAGAGCTCTGGGTATACAGTAGTGCATAGTATAGGGAATAGGGTATAGGGAACAGGAAATAGGGTATAGGGAATAGGGTATAGAGCTCTGGGTAGACAGTAGTGCATGGTATAGGGAATAGGGTATAAGGAATAGGGTATTGGGAATAGGGTATAGAGTTCTGGGTAGACAGTAGTACATTGTATAGGGAATAGGGTATAGGGAATAATGAATAGGGTATATGGAATAGGGTATAGGATATAGGGTATAGAGCTCTGGGTAGGCAATAGTACATGGTATAGGGTATAGAGATCTGGTTAGACACGGTGTAGGGGGAATAGGGTATAGAGCTCTGTGTAGACAGTAGTACATGGTATAGGGTATAGAGATCTGGTTAGACACGGTACAGGGGGAATAGGGTATAGAGCTCTGTGTAGACAGTAGTACATGGTATAGGGAATAGGGTATAGGGAATAAGGAATAGGGAATAGAGATCTGGTTAGACACGGTATAGGGAATAGGGTATAGAGCTCTGGGTAGACAGTAGTACATGGTATAGGGAATAGGGAATAGAGTATAGGGAATAGGGTATAGGGAGAGACACATCCCTTGAGTCTCTGAATAGAACAGAGGACAGTGGAAGAGTTAGTGTTACCTTGAGTTTTCTCCTGGCGTTGAACTTCTTCAGACACTCCACAGTCTCCTGTCTGTGCATCATGGAAGCTACAGTGGACCGTTGCTGCAGACAGAGAACGTCATGTTTACTGTTCATTTTATATTGTGTTGTTTTTTTCACTTTTGTATATTATCTACTTCCACTTGCTTTGGGAAATGTTAACTCATGTTTCCCATGCCAAGAAAGCCCCTTGAATGTAGTTGAATTGAGAGAGAATGTTATTTTTTACAGGGGATTCCATTGAGACCTCGCGTCTCATTTCCAATGGTGCCGTGAGGACAACAATTCCAATAATCAATATGATCAATACAATAAACAATACAAATATTTAAACTACAAGATACAGTAACAGACACAGATACATTAAATTACATTTAATCAAAACAATTACACATCTTATTAGGGGTTTAAACTGCCCTAGTGGTACCGGGGAACCCAGACGAGGAGAGCTCATTCATCATTAGGGGTTTAAACTGCCCTAGTGGTACCGGGGAACCCAGACGAGGAGAGCTCATTCATCATTAGGGGTTTAAACTGCCCTAGTGGTACCGGGGAACCCAGACGAGGAGAGCTCATTCATCATTAGGGGTTTAAACTGCCCTAGTGGTACCGGGGAACCCAGACGAGGAGAGCTCATTCATCATTAGGGGTTTAAACTGCCCTAGTGGTACCGGAGAACCCAGACGAGGAGAGCTCATTCATCATTAGGGGTTTAAACTGCCCTAGTGGTACCGGGGAACCCAGACGAGGAGAGCTCATTCATCATTAGGGGTTTAAACTGCCCTAGTGGTACCGGGGAACCCACATCTCACTGCTCATTCATCATTAGGGGTTTAAACTGCCCTAGTGGTACCGGGGAACCCAGACGAGGAGAGCTCATTCATCATTAGGGGTTTAAACTGCCCTAGTGGTACCGGGGAACCCAGACGAGGAGAGCTCATTCATCATTAGGGGTTTAAACTGCCCTAGTGGTACCGGGGAACCCAGACGAGGAGAGCTCATTCATCATTAGGGGTTTAAACTGCCCTAGTGGTACCGGGGAACCCAGACGAGGAGAGCTCATTCATCATTAGGGGTTTAAACTGCCCTAGTGGTCCCGGGGAACCCAGACGAGGAGAGCTCATTCATCATTAGGGGTTTAAACTGCCCTAGTGGTACCGGGGAACCCAGACGAGGAGAGCTCATTCATCATTAGGGATTTAAACTGCCCTAGTGGTACCGGGGAACCCAAATCTCACTGCTCATTCATCATTAGGGGTTTAAACTGCCCTAGTGGTCCCGGGGAACCCAGATGAGGAGAGCTCATTTATCATTAGGGGTTTAAACTGCCCTAGTGGTACCGGGGAATCCAAATCTCACTGCTCATTCATCATTAGGGGTTTAAACTGCCCTAGTGGTCCCGGGGAACCCAGACGAGGAGAGCTCATTCATCATTAGGGATTTAAACTGCCCTAGTGGTACCGGGGAACCCAAATCTCAGTGAACTCATTCATCATTAGGGGGTTTAAACTGCCCTAGTGGTACCGGGGAACCTAAATCTCAGTGAACTCATTCATCATTAGGGGTTTAAACTGCCCTAGTGGTACCGGGGAACCCAAATCTCAGTGAACTCATTCATCATTAGGGTTTTAAACTGCCCTAGTGGTACCGGGGAACCCAGACGAGGAGAGCTCAAACTAAAAAGAGGAATTACCTTTAACTTAGTGGAGACAAGAGGGACCTCAAGAGTTAACCAACACTTACATTGGTTTACTTCAACTGGGAAGTTTGAAAACAAAGTGGGAGTAATGGAGAGATCTACAGGACTTTACTGAGGGACCAGACAACCCTCTGATTCAGGACCAGACAACCCTCTGATTCAGGATGTAGTGATGAGTAATGAAGAGATCTACGGGACTTTACAGAGGGACCAGACAACCTTCTGATTCAGGATGTAGTGATGAGTAATGGAGAGATCTACGGGACTTTACCGAGGGACCAGACAACCCTCTGATTCAGGATGTAGTGATGAGTAATGGAGAGATCTACGGGACTTTACCGAGGGACCAGACAACCTTCTGATTCAGGATGTAGTGATGAGTAATGGAGAGATCTATGGGACTTTACCGAGGGACCAGACAACCTTCTGATTGAGGATGTAGTGATGAGTAATGGAGAGATCTACGGGACTTTACCGAGGGACCAGACAACCTTCTGATTCAGGATGTAGTGATGAGTAATGGAGAGATCTACGGGACTTTACCGAGGGACCAGACAACCTTCTGATTCAGGACCAGACAACCCTCTGATTCAGGATGTAGTGATGAGTAATGGAGAGATCTACGGGGCTTTACAGAGGGACCAGACAACCTTCTGATTCAGGATGTAGTGATGAGTAATGAAGACATCTACGGGACTTTACAGAGGGACCAGACAACCTTCTGATTCAGGATGTAATGAAGAGATCTACGGGACTTTACCGAGGGACCAGACCACCTTCTGATTCAGGATGTAGTGATGAGATCTACGGGACTTTACCGAGGGATCAGACCACCTTCTGATTCAGGATGTAATGAAGAGATCTACGGGACTTTACAGAGGGACCAGACAACCTTCTGATTCAGGATGTAGTGATGAGTAATGAAGAGATCTACGGGACTTTACTGAGGGACCAGACAACCTTCTGATTCAGGATGTAGTGATGAGTAATGAAGAGATCTACGGGACTTTACAGAGGGACCAGACAACCTTCTGATTCAGGATGTAGTGATGAGTAATGAAGAGATCTACGGGACTTTACAGAGGGACCAGACAACCTTCTGATTCAGGATGTAGTGATGAGTAATGAAGAGATCTACGAGACTTTACTGAGGGACCAGACAACCTTCTGATTCAGGACCAGACAACCTTCTGATTCAGGATGTAGTGATGAGTAATGGAGAGATCTACGGGACTTTACAGAGGGACCAGACAACCTTCTGATTCAGGATGTAGTGATGAGTAATGAAGAGATCTACGGGACTTTACTGAGGGACCAGACAACCTTCTGATTCAGGATGTAGTGATGAGTAATGAAGAGATCTACGGGACTTTACAGAGGGACCAGACAACCCTCTGATTCAGGACCAGACAACCTTCTGATTCAGGATGTAGTGATGAGTAATGAAGAGATCTACGGGACTTTACTGAGGGACCAGACAACCTTCTGATTCAGGACCAGACAACCTTCTGATTCAGGATGTAGTGATGAGTAATGAAGAGATCTACGGGACTTTACAGAGGGACCAGACAACCTTCTGATTCAGGATGTAGTGATGAGTAATGAAGAGATCTACGAGACTTTACTGAGGGACCAGACAACCTTCTGATTCAGGACCAGACAACCCTCTGATTCAGGACCAGACAACCTTCTGATTCAGGATGTAGTGATGACTAATGAAGAGATCTACGGGACTTTACCGAGGGACCAGACAACCTTCTGATTCAGGATGTAGTGATGAGTAATGAAGAGATCTACGAGACTTTACCGAGGGACCAGACAACCTTCTGATTCAGGATGTAGTGATGAGTAATGGAGAGATCTACGGGACTTTACCGAGGGACCAGACAACCTTCTGATTCAGGATGTAGTGATGAGTAATGAAGAGATCTACGAGACTTTACCGAGGGACCAGACAACCTTCTGATTCAGGATGTAGTGATGAGTAATGGAGAGATCTACGGGACTTTATCGAGGGACCAGACCACCCTCTGATTCAGGACCAGACAACCTTCTGATTCAGGATGTAGTGATGAGTAATGGAGAGATCTACGGGACTTTACTGAGGGACCAGACAACCTTCTGATTCAGGATGTAGTGATGAGTAATGGAGAGATCTACGGGACTTTACTGAGGGACCAGACAACCTTCTGATTCAGGATGTAGTGATGAGTAATGGAGAGATCTACGGGACTTTACTGAGGGACCAGACAACCTTCTGATTCAGGATGTAGTGATGAGTAATGGAGAGATCTACGGGACTTTACTGAGGGACCAGACAACCTTCTGATTCAGGATGTAGTGATGAGTAATGGAGAGATCTACGGGACTTTACTGAGGGACCAGA
>NW_027258031.1:27500-107500 GCF_045791955.1 Oncorhynchus clarkii lewisi
CACTCACCGTACTCACAGCACTCACAGTACTCACAGCACTCACAGTACCAGAAACTACAGTGGATGCGTAATCAGGCTAGTTCAGCTCGGCTTGGTTCAGCTCAGTGTGAAAAAAACACATTTTCTGTCCCGTCCCATAAGAGAGAAGCCACTCCACGATACTCACCAAACCATGCCTGTTGGTCGCCCTGCACCTCGATGGCGAGCCCAAAGTCAGCTAGCTTAACCGCCGCCCCCTTCAGCTTACTGGCCAATAGGAGGTTCTCAGGCTGGAGGGGGGCGGAGTCAAAATGGGTTAGAGGTAACACGACGCTCCTGGTAACCGTTGGCCGTAGACACAGATGTACAATCAGGTTTAGCCTCACGCAAGGTTGTCACTTTCTGGCCAAGCTGCAAAGTCAGAACCTAGGCTAGGCCAATTGTGCATCGCCCCACGGACCTCCCGGTCGCAGCCGGTTACGACAGAGCCTGAGTCTCTGGTGGCACAGCTGGCGCTGCAGTACAGCGCCCTTAACCACTGTGCCACCCGGGATCCCCTCGTCATTTTCTACAATTTATCTCCTTAAAACCTGTTGTGACTAGGGGGCAGTATTTTCATTTTTGGAAAAATAACGTACCCAAAGTAAACGGGATATTTTGTGAGGACAAGATGCTAGAATATGCAGATAATTGACAGATTAGGATAGAAAACACTCTAAAGTTTCCAAAACTGTATAACAGAACTGATATTGCAGGCGGAAGCCTGAGAAAAATCCAATCCGGAAGTGCCTCGTGTTTTGAAAGCTCTGCGTTCCAATGCGTCCCTATTGAATGGGCTATCAACCAGATTACTTTTTCTACGTATTCCCCAAGGTGTCTACAGCATTGTGACATAGTTGTATGCATTTATGTTGAAGAATACCCGTAAGCGGCTACAATGTGTAAGTGGTCACCTGATGGCTCTCAGAGAGATTCTCGCGTAAAATACAGAGGTAGCCATTTTTCCAATCGGTCCTACTGAAAAACCAATTGTCCCGGTGGATATATTATCGAATAGATATTTGAAAAACACCTTGAGGATTGATTATAAACAACGTTTGCCATGTTTCTGGCGATATCATGGAGCTAATTTTGAATATTTTTCAGCGTTTTCGTGACTGTAATTTCCGGTCGATTTCTCAGCCAAACGTGAAGAACAAACGGAGCTATTTCGCCTACAAAAATAATATTTTTGAAAAAAAATGAACATTGGCTATTTAACTGGGAGTCTCGTGAGTGAAAACATCCGAAGCTCATCAAAGCTAAACGATTTGATTGCTTTTCTGATTTTCGTGACCAAGTTACCTGCTGCTAGCAGGACATAATGCTATGCTAGGCTATCGATAAACTTACACAAATGCTTGTCTTGCTTTGGCTGTAGAGCATATTTTGAAAATCTGAGATGACCGGGTGATTAACAAAAGGCTCTAAGCTGTGTCTCAATATATTTCATTTGTAATTTTCATGAATAGGAATATTTTCTAGTAATATTTATGTCTGTTGCGTTATGCTAATTAGTGTGATGATTACGCTCCCGGATCTGGGAAATCTGATTTTTAAATCTACACTTAACAACAATGCTAACCTTATGCTTAGCCCTAACCTAAATTAAGACCAAATAACTAAAATATACATTCTATTTTCATACAATTTCAAGATATATCCAATTTAGAGTTTGCAGCTTGGCCATATATATAGTGGTAACCACTAGGACTAAACTGAGCTGAGATCAGTGTCTAGGGGCAACTAGTTTGCAGCTTGGCCATATAGTGGTAACCACTAGGACTAAACTGAGCTGAGATCAGTGTCTAGGGGCAACTAGTTTGCAGCTTGGCCATATAGTGGTAACCACTAGGACTAAACTGAGCTGAGATCAGTGTCTAGGGACAACTTGATCCTACAGACACACAAAGAGAGACAAAGAGACAACGGTTGAACAGGGACACACTAACACAACAACACACTGTGGCATAAATACATACAGACACACACACACAGACAGACACACACACACACACACACACACACCTTCAGATGTACAGATGTAAAACATGGGGTGGTGGTGATGATGATGGTGATGATGATGGGGGTGATGGTGGTGGTGGTGGTGGAGATGGTGATGGTGGTGGTGGTGATGGTGGTGATGGTGATGGTGGTGGTGATGATGATGGTGATGATGATGACGGTGGAGATGGTGGTGGTGATGGTGATGGTGATGGTGATGGTGGTGGTGATGGTGATGGTGGTGATGATGATGATGATGATGATGGTGGTGGTGATGGTGATGGTGATGGTGATGGTGATGGTGGTGATGATGATGATGATGGTGGTGGTGATGGTGGTGATGGTGGTGATGATGGTGGTGATGATGATGATGGTGATGATGGTGATGGTCTGACCATACCAACCTTCAGGTCCCTGTGAACGATACCATTGACATGGCAGTGATGAACACTCTCTACAATCTGCTGTATGCAATGACTGAGGGAGGAGAGACAAAAAGGAGAGAGAGAAAAGAGAGAAGAGAGAGGAGTGAAGAGAGAAATGGACAGGGGAGAAACATCTTATTGTATAAACAACAGTGTTTGATAGACACTGACCAAATGTTCAACAATAAAACACAGAAAATACCATATACAGATTACAGAGTTAAACAATACTCTCTCTGTTTGATCATAGTAAAGTAACAGCCCACTACAGATTACAGAGTTAAACAAACAACACCAATGTAATACATACAGACACACACTCGCTCTTCCCCCTTCCACCCTCTCGCTCTTCCCCCCTCCACCCTCTCGCTCTTCCCCCCTCCACCCTCTCGCTCTTCCCCCCTCCACCCTCTCGCTCTTCCCCCCTCCACCCTCTCGCTCTTCCCCCTTCCACTCTCTCGCTCTTCCCCCTTCCACCCTCTCGCTCTTCCCCCTTCCACCCTCTCGCTCTTCCCCCCTCCACCCTCTCGCTCTTCCCCCCTCCACCCTCTCGCTCTTCCCCCCTCCACCCTCTCGCTCTTCCCCCCTCCACCCTCTCGCTCTTCCCCCCTCCACCCTCTCGCTCTTCCCCCCTCCAACCTCTCGCTCTTCCCCCTCTTCTCTCTCTCTCCCTCTCTCCTCCTCTCTTTACAGAGGTTGTAATTCAACATAAAGTCTGTAGTGTGAAGTAGGTTCCATATCTATGGATAGGTCCCAAATTGCACCCTATTCCCTATGTAGTACACACATTTTGACCAGAGTCCTATGAGTTGCCATGGCGCCCTAGAAGCCCTGCTAGCAGCCAAAGTACATATTGTTTGTTGTTGTTGTTTTTTGAAAATCAGCTCTTTCGTTTTTTTAGATAACATAGAGTTTTTATTACATGCATCTGCTGCTTTCTGAGCCATGGATTTACAGGTTGACTGACAGGGGAACACTCTTTGGCTAGCTAGTGTCATGACTCTCCTGTGAGGATCCAAAGACCGGGTTAATAAAACGGATCAACACCCGCAGAGGGGAGGAGGGATTGATGTGGGGGGTTTTATAGCACCTCACGTCTGGTCGTAAATTGTAAATCTCTAGGACGGAGGGAAACTTTCTCTCTCTGCACTTTAAAAATTGAGATTGGAATATTTTTGTTACAGAGACGTTTTGCCGCCCAAAAACTCAGTGTTCACTGTCCAACAGTGAACACTGGGACAATATTTTTAACATCCGAATGAAGGCATATGATAAGAGAAGGAATATGGGAAATACATTTTTATTTTGTGATGTCATTAAAAATGGTATAAAAATGATATAACAAAAAATATTGTATCATGAAGAGTTTTCACACCGTATGTCAGGTTTCCATCCTTTACGTTGTATAGGAAATACCAGGGATGAAGAGAATATTTTTGCTAATATAGGAATGTGATTTTAGTTTCCTAACGAGATCATAGTTTTGATTATACTTTGCCCAGTAAGTAGCCACGCCCGAGGGAGCTCAGAGAGTGCGTCAACATGACGGAAACACCGCTTTTTTGCCCCCAGAGTGCATAAAGGCTGAGTTGAGAATTAACACACCAGAAAGACTCTAGCTGCAGCTTAGTTCTCCATTGGTTACGACCCTGAAAATCAACACGAGGTGAAGACAACAAAGTAGCCTCTAACAGTTAATGTTCCAGCTAAGTAGCTGTTCTAAGAAAGTGAATTTAAGTATGACCATCCGGGTACTCTCTTCAAACCATCATTGGCTACACTGCCTTCATCACACCACTGAGGATCATCGACACGGCTGATTAGCTCCACTGGACCACTCTTCCAGAACGAGTGAAATTAAACACGGACAACGAAAAAAGGACACTGTGACCTCTTCTGGACAATCAGAGCCTTACACTTGAGAACTAAGGCTAAGCGGAACCCTTTTCAAGAAGCGGAACCCTTTTCACGAAGGACTGGGTCCAACAGAGATACACGATCAAGGAAGACATTCAACACATAAATACATTCAGTACTTCTTACCCAAACGGGCGGTAGTTCGGGGAAAAGTATTGTGATTACTGTGAGCGTACTTTCCAAATGTATCCAAGTGTTCTCTCTCTCTCTCTCTCTCTCTCTCCATCTTATGTAACAAGTGTCATATTGTGTCAGTCCGCTAGGGACCTGTTTCCATCGTATTAAGTTTCTAATCAATAACCTATACCGTGTGTTTGTGTGTGTGTGTGGGTATCCTGTGTTATCATTTAGTTATTAAGTAAATCAATAATTAAATATATTTGTGTGGTACAGAATGGTCAGTTAAGGCTGGGGTTTGTGCAGATGCAAGGAGTATGCGACGTTCAGAATTATGAGACTGACACTGATGAGGTAATGATTAATTAAATGAATGTTATCGATATACGTATTATAAATCATCTAGAGTTTAATCCGGGAGATGGCAACTCGGTAAACAACTTCTTTCCCGTGGTGCCCCAAAATTTGAAATAGCTAATTGTTTCATGATTAATTTAATCGAGTAACAATTACACCTAGTTAGTTGATTCGATACATAACAGTCACCAGATTAATGAAAGCCACGACACGACACTAGCTAGCTGGCTAGTGTTTTTTTTTTAAATGATGCAGCTAGACACTGTACCAGCTTTTTGGTTTCACCCTGGCTGCCTGTTCCTGGTCTTTTGAAAACATCAATTGAGGAGTCACCTGAAGCGTGAGAGGAATGGGAGATACAGTTGAGGAATGCAGTGCTGAGGCAGAGTGAGGACGACTGGCTACTACTCTGAACGGTGTGTGGTGAACATTCCGGCGCCCAAAGCTGCTGTACTGGTTGATCTAACTATAGTTAGAGTATTCATGATGATGTACTGGTTGATCTATTCATGATGTAACTATAGCTAGACTATTCATGATGATGTACTGGTTGATCTATTCATGATGATGTACTGGTTGATCTAACTATAGCTAGACTATTCATGATGATGTACTGGTCGATCTAACTATAGCTAGACTATTCATGATGATGTACTGGTTGATCTAACTATAGCTAGACTATTCATGATGATGTACTGGTTGATCTAACTATAGCTAGACTATTCATGATGATGTACTGGTTGATCTATTCATAGTGATGTACTGGTTGATCTAACTATAGCTAGACTATTCATGATGATGTACTGGTCGATCTAACTATAGCTAGACTATTCATGATGATGTACTGGTTGATCTAACTATAGCTAGACTATTCATGATGATGTACTGGTTGATCTAACTATAGCTAGACTATTCATGATGATGTACTGGTTGATCCATTCATGATGATGTACTGGTTGATCTAACTATAGCTAGACTATTCATGATGATGTACTGGTTGATCTAACTATAGCTAGACTATTCATGATGATGCACTGGTTGATCTATTCATGATGATGTACTGGTTGATCTAATCATGATGATGTACTGGTTGATCTAACTATAGCTAGACTATTCATGATGATGTACTGGTTGATGTAACTATAGCTAGACTATTCATGATGATGTACTGGTTGATCTAACTATAGCTAGACTATTCGTGGTGATGTACTGGTTGATCTAACTATAGCTAGACTATTCATGATGATGTACTGGTTGATCTAACTATAGCTAGACTATTCATGGTGATGTACTAGTTGATCTATTCATGACGATGTACTGGTTGATCTAACTATAGCTAGACTATTCATGACGATGTACTGGTTGATCTAACTATAGCTAGACTATTCATGATGATGTACTGGTTGATCTAACTATAGCTAGACTATTCGTGATGATGTACTGGTTGATCTAACTATAGCTAGACTATTCAAGGTTATGTACTGGTTGATCTAACTATAGCTAGACTATTCATGATGATGTACTGGTTGATCTAACTATAGCTAGACTATTCATGATGATGTACTGGTTGATCTAACTATAGCTAGACTATTCATGATGATGTACTGGTTGATCCAACTATAGCTAGACTATTCATGATGATGTACTGGTTGATCTAACTATAGCTAGACTATTCATGATGATGTACTGGTTGATCTAACTATAGCTAGACTATTCATGATGATGTACTGGTTGATCTAACTATAGCTAGACTATTCATGATGATGTACTGGTTGATCTAACTATAGCTAGACTATTCATGGTGATGTACTGGTTGATGTAACTATAGCTAGACTATTCATGATGATGTACTGGTTGATCTAACTATAGCTAGACTATTCATGATGACGCACTGGTTGATCTAACTATAGCTAGACTATTCATGGTGATGTACTGGTTGATCTATTCATGGTGATGTACTGGTTGATGTAACTATAGCTAGACTATTCATGGTGATGTACTGGTTGATCTAACTATAGCTAGACTATTCATGATGATGTACTGGTTGATCTATTCATGATGACGTACTGGTTAATGTAACTATAGCTAGACTATTCGTGGTGATGTACTGGTTGATCTAACTATAGCTAGACTATTCATGATGATGTACTGGTTGATGTAACTATAGCTAGACTATTCATGGTGATGTACTGGTTGATCTATTCATGGTGATGTACTGGTTGATGTAACTATAGCTAGACTATTCATGGTGATGTACTGGTTGATCTAACTATAGCTAGACTATTCATGATGATGTACTGGTTGATCTATTCATGATGACGTACTGGTTAATGTAACTATAGCTAGACTATTCGTGGTGATGTACTGGTTGATCTAACTATAGCTAGACTATTCATGATGATGTACTGGTTGATGTAACTATAGCTAGACTATTCGTGGTGATGTACTGATTGATCTAACTATAACTAGACTATTCATGATGATGTACTGGTTGATGTAACTATAGCTAGACTATTCATGATGATGTACTGGTTGATCTAACTATAGCTAGACTATTCATGATGATGTACTGGTTGATGTAACTATAGCTAGACTATTCATGGTGATGTACTGGTTGATCTATTCATGATGATGTACTGGTTGATCTATTCATGGTGATGTACTGGTTGATCTAACTATAGCTAGACTATTCATGGTGATGTACTGGTTGATCTAACTATAGCTAGACTATTCATAGTGATGTACTGGTTGATCTATTCATGGTGATGTACTGGTTGATCTATTCATGGTGATGTACTGGTTGATCTATTCATGGTGATGTACTGGTTGATCTAACTATAGCTAGACTATTCATGATGATGTACTGGTTGATCTAACTATAGCTAGACTATTCAAGGTGATGTACTGGTTGATCTATTCATGATGATGTACTGGTTGATCTAACTATAGCTAGACTATTCAAGGTGATGTACTGGTTGATCTATTCATGATGATGTACTGGTTGATCTATTCATGATGATGTACTGGTTGATCTAACTATAGCTAGACTATTCAAGGTGATGTACTGGTTGATCTATTCATGGTGATGTACTGGTTGATCTAACTATAGCTAGACTATTCAAGGTGATGTACTGGTTGATCTATTCATGGTGATGTACTGGTTGATCTATTCATGGTGATGTACTGGTTGGTGTGGTGAACATTCCGGCGCCCAAAGCTGCTGTACTGGTTGATCTAACTATAGTTAGAGTATTCATGATGATGTACTGGTTGATCTATTCATGATGTAACTATAGCTAGACTATTCATGATGATGTACTGGTTGATCTATTCATGATGATGTACTGGTTGATCTAACTATAGCTAGACTATTCATGATGATGTACTGGTCGATCTAACTATAGCTAGACTATTCATGATGATGTACTGGTTGATCTAACTATAGCTAGACTATTCATGATGATGTACTGGTTGATCTAACTATAGCTAGACTATTCATGATGATGTACTGGTTGATCTATTCATAGTGATGTACTGGTTGATCTAACTATAGCTAGACTATTCATGATGATGTACTGGTCGATCTAACTATAGCTAGACTATTCATGATGATGTACTGGTTGATCTAACTATAGCTAGACTATTCATGATGATGTACTGGTTGATCTAACTATAGCTAGACTATTCATGATGATGTACTGGTTGATCCATTCATGATGATGTACTGGTTGATCTAACTATAGCTAGACTATTCATGATGATGTACTGGTTGATCTAACTATAGCTAGACTATTCATGATGATGCACTGGTTGATCTATTCATGATGATGTACTGGTTGATCTAATCATGATGATGTACTGGTTGATCTAACTATAGCTAGACTATTCATGATGATGTACTGGTTGATGTAACTATAGCTAGACTATTCATGATGATGTACTGGTTGATCTAACTATAGCTAGACTATTCGTGGTGATGTACTGGTTGATCTAACTATAGCTAGACTATTCATGATGATGTACTGGTTGATCTAACTATAGCTAGACTATTCATGGTGATGTACTAGTTGATCTATTCATGACGATGTACTGGTTGATCTAACTATAGCTAGACTATTCATGACGATGTACTGGTTGATCTAACTATAGCTAGACTATTCATGATGATGTACTGGTTGATCTAACTATAGCTAGACTATTCGTGATGATGTACTGGTTGATCTAACTATAGCTAGACTATTCAAGGTTATGTACTGGTTGATCTAACTATAGCTAGACTATTCATGATGATGTACTGGTTGATCTAACTATAGCTAGACTATTCATGATGATGTACTGGTTGATCTAACTATAGCTAGACTATTCATGATGATGTACTGGTTGATCCAACTATAGCTAGACTATTCATGATGATGTACTGGTTGATCTAACTATAGCTAGACTATTCATGATGATGTACTGGTTGATCTAACTATAGCTAGACTATTCATGATGATGTACTGGTTGATCTAACTATAGCTAGACTATTCATGATGATGTACTGGTTGATCTAACTATAGCTAGACTATTCATGGTGATGTACTGGTTGATGTAACTATAGCTAGACTATTCATGATGATGTACTGGTTGATCTAACTATAGCTAGACTATTCATGATGACGCACTGGTTGATCTAACTATAGCTAGACTATTCATGGTGATGTACTGGTTGATCTATTCATGGTGATGTACTGGTTGATGTAACTATAGCTAGACTATTCATGGTGATGTACTGGTTGATCTAACTATAGCTAGACTATTCATGATGATGTACTGGTTGATCTATTCATGATGACGTACTGGTTAATGTAACTATAGCTAGACTATTCGTGGTGATGTACTGGTTGATCTAACTATAGCTAGACTATTCATGATGATGTACTGGTTGATGTAACTATAGCTAGACTATTCATGGTGATGTACTGGTTGATCTATTCATGGTGATGTACTGGTTGATGTAACTATAGCTAGACTATTCATGGTGATGTACTGGTTGATCTAACTATAGCTAGACTATTCATGATGATGTACTGGTTGATCTATTCATGATGACGTACTGGTTAATGTAACTATAGCTAGACTATTCGTGGTGATGTACTGGTTGATCTAACTATAGCTAGACTATTCATGATGATGTACTGGTTGATGTAACTATAGCTAGACTATTCGTGGTGATGTACTGATTGATCTAACTATAACTAGACTATTCATGATGATGTACTGGTTGATGTAACTATAGCTAGACTATTCATGATGATGTACTGGTTGATCTAACTATAGCTAGACTATTCATGATGATGTACTGGTTGATGTAACTATAGCTAGACTATTCATGGTGATGTACTGGTTGATCTATTCATGATGATGTACTGGTTGATCTATTCATGGTGATGTACTGGTTGATCTAACTATAGCTAGACTATTCATGGTGATGTACTGGTTGATCTAACTATAGCTAGACTATTCATAGTGATGTACTGGTTGATCTATTCATGGTGATGTACTGGTTGATCTATTCATGGTGATGTACTGGTTGATCTATTCATGGTGATGTACTGGTTGATCTAACTATAGCTAGACTATTCATGATGATGTACTGGTTGATCTAACTATAGCTAGACTATTCAAGGTGATGTACTGGTTGATCTATTCATGATGATGTACTGGTTGATCTAACTATAGCTAGACTATTCAAGGTGATGTACTGGTTGATCTATTCATGATGATGTACTGGTTGATCTATTCATGATGATGTACTGGTTGATCTAACTATAGCTAGACTATTCAAGGTGATGTACTGGTTGATCTATTCATGGTGATGTACTGGTTGATCTAACTATAGCTAGACTATTCAAGGTGATGTACTGGTTGATCTATTCATGGTGATGTACTGGTTGATCTATTCATGGTGATGTACTGGTTGATCTATTCATGGTGATGTACTGGTTGATCTATTCATGGTGATGTACTGGTTGATGTAACTATAGCTAGACTATTCATGGTGATGTACTGGTTGATCTAACTATAGCTAGACTATTCATGGTGATGTACTGGTTGATCTATTCATGGTGATGTACTGGTTGATGTAACTATAGCTAGACTATTCATGGTGATGTACTGGTTGATCTAACTATAGCTAGACTATTCATGATGATGTACTGGTTGATCTATTCATGATGACGTACTGGTTAATGTAACTATAGCTAGACTATTCGTGGTGATGTACTGGTTGATCTAACTATAGCTAGACTATTCATGATGATGTACTGGTTGATGTAACTATAGCTAGACTATTCATGGTGATGTACTGGTTGATCTATTCATGGTGATGTACTGGTTGATGTAACTATAGCTAGACTATTCATGGTGATGTACTGGTTGATCTAACTATAGCTAGACTATTCATGATGATGTACTGGTTGATCTATTCATGATGACGTACTGGTTAATGTAACTATAGCTAGACTATTCGTGGTGATGTACTGGTTGATCTAACTATAGCTAGACTATTCATGATGATGTACTGGTTGATGTAACTATAGCTAGACTATTCGTGGTGATGTACTGATTGATCTAACTATAACTAGACTATTCATGATGATGTACTGGTTGATGTAACTATAGCTAGACTATTCATGATGATGTACTGGTTGATGTAACTATAGCTAGACTATTCATGGTGATGTACTGGTTGATCTATTCATGACGATGTACTGGCTGATCTATTCATGATGATGTACTGGTTGATCTAACTATAGCTAGACTATTCGTGGTGATGTACTGGTTGATCTAACTATAGCTAGACTATTCATGATGATGTACTGGTTGATCTAACTATAGCTAGACTATTCAAGGTGATGTACTGGTTGATGTAACTATAGCTAGACTATTCAAGGTGATGTACTGGTTGATGTAACTATAGCTAGACTATTCATGATGATGTACTGGTTGATCTATTCATGATGATGTACTGGTTGATCTAACTATAGCTAGACTATTCATGGTGATGTACTGGTTGATGTAACTATAGCTAGACTATTCAAGGTGATGTACTGGTTGATGTAACTATAGCTAGACTATTCAAGGTGATGTACTGGTTGATGTAACTATAGCTAGACTATTCAAGGTGATGTACTGGTTGATGTAACTATAGCTAGACTATTCATGATGATGTACTGGTTGATCTATTCATGATGATGTACTGGTTGATCAACTATAGCTAGACTATTCATGGTGATGTACTGGTTGATCTATTCATGATGATGTACTGGTTGATCTAACTATAGCTAGACTATTCATGATGATGCACTGGTTGATCTATTCATGATGATGTACTGGTTGATCTAATCATGATGATGTACTGGTTGATCTAACTATAGCTAGACTATTCATGATGATGTACTGGTTGATGTAACTATAGCTAGACTATTCATGATGATGTACTGGTTGATCTAACTATAGCTAGACTATTCGTGGTGATGTACTGGTTGATCTAACTATAGCTAGACTATTCATGATGATGTACTGGTTGATCTAACTATAGCTAGACTATTCATGGTGATGTACTAGTTGATCTATTCATGACGATGTACTGGTTGATCTAACTATAGCTAGACTATTCATGACGATGTACTGGTTGATCTAACTATAGCTAGACTATTCATGATGATGTACTGGTTGATCTAACTATAGCTAGACTATTCGTGATGATGTACTGGTTGATCTAACTATAGCTAGACTATTCAAGGTTATGTACTGGTTGATCTAACTATAGCTAGACTATTCATGATGATGTACTGGTTGATCTAACTATAGCTAGACTATTCATGATGATGTACTGGTTGATCTAACTATAGCTAGACTATTCATGATGATGTACTGGTTGATCCAACTATAGCTAGACTATTCATGATGATGTACTGGTTGATCTAACTATAGCTAGACTATTCATGATGATGTACTGGTTGATCTAACTATAGCTAGACTATTCATGATGATGTACTGGTTGATCTAACTATAGCTAGACTATTCATGATGATGTACTGGTTGATCTAACTATAGCTAGACTATTCATGGTGATGTACTGGTTGATGTAACTATAGCTAGACTATTCATGATGATGTACTGGTTGATCTAACTATAGCTAGACTATTCATGATGACGCACTGGTTGATCTAACTATAGCTAGACTATTCATGGTGATGTACTGGTTGATCTATTCATGGTGATGTACTGGTTGATGTAACTATAGCTAGACTATTCATGGTGATGTACTGGTTGATCTAACTATAGCTAGACTATTCATGATGATGTACTGGTTGATCTATTCATGATGACGTACTGGTTAATGTAACTATAGCTAGACTATTCGTGGTGATGTACTGGTTGATCTAACTATAGCTAGACTATTCATGATGATGTACTGGTTGATGTAACTATAGCTAGACTATTCATGGTGATGTACTGGTTGATCTATTCATGGTGATGTACTGGTTGATGTAACTATAGCTAGACTATTCATGGTGATGTACTGGTTGATCTAACTATAGCTAGACTATTCATGATGATGTACTGGTTGATCTATTCATGATGACGTACTGGTTAATGTAACTATAGCTAGACTATTCGTGGTGATGTACTGGTTGATCTAACTATAGCTAGACTATTCATGATGATGTACTGGTTGATGTAACTATAGCTAGACTATTCGTGGTGATGTACTGATTGATCTAACTATAACTAGACTATTCATGATGATGTACTGGTTGATGTAACTATAGCTAGACTATTCATGATGATGTACTGGTTGATCTAACTATAGCTAGACTATTCATGATGATGTACTGGTTGATGTAACTATAGCTAGACTATTCATGGTGATGTACTGGTTGATCTATTCATGATGATGTACTGGTTGATCTATTCATGGTGATGTACTGGTTGATCTAACTATAGCTAGACTATTCATGGTGATGTACTGGTTGATCTAACTATAGCTAGACTATTCATAGTGATGTACTGGTTGATCTATTCATGGTGATGTACTGGTTGATCTATTCATGGTGATGTACTGGTTGATCTATTCATGGTGATGTACTGGTTGATCTAACTATAGCTAGACTATTCATGATGATGTACTGGTTGATCTAACTATAGCTAGACTATTCAAGGTGATGTACTGGTTGATCTATTCATGATGATGTACTGGTTGATCTAACTATAGCTAGACTATTCAAGGTGATGTACTGGTTGATCTATTCATGATGATGTACTGGTTGATCTATTCATGATGATGTACTGGTTGATCTAACTATAGCTAGACTATTCAAGGTGATGTACTGGTTGATCTATTCATGGTGATGTACTGGTTGATCTAACTATAGCTAGACTATTCAAGGTGATGTACTGGTTGATCTATTCATGGTGATGTACTGGTTGATCTATTCATGGTGATGTACTGGTTGATCTATTCATGGTGATGTACTGGTTGATGTAACTATAGCTAGACTATTCATGATGATGTACTGGTTGATCTATTCATGGTGATGTACTGGTTGATCTATTCATGGTGATGTACTGGTTGATCTAACTATAGCTAGACTATTCATGATGATGTACTGGTTGATCTAACTATAGCTAGACTATTCAAGGTGATGTACTGGTTGATCTATTCATGATGATGTACTGGTTGATCTAACTATAGCTAGACTATTCAAGGTGATGTACTGGTTGATCTATTCATGATGATGTACTGGTTGATCTATTCATGATGATGTACTGGTTGATCTAACTATAGCTAGACTATTCAAGGTGATGTACTGGTTGATCTATTCATGGTGATGTACTGGTTGATCTAACTATAGCTAGACTATTCAAGGTGATGTACTGGTTGATCTATTCATGGTGATGTACTGGTTGATCTATTCATGGTGATGTACTGGTTGATCTATTCATGGTGATGTACTGGTTGATCTATTCATGGTGATGTACTGGTTGATGTAACTATAGCTAGACTATTCATGGTGATGTACTGGTTGATCTAACTATAGCTAGACTATTCATGGTGATGTACTGGTTGATCTATTCATGGTGATGTACTGGTTGATGTAACTATAGCTAGACTATTCATGGTGATGTACTGGTTGATCTAACTATAGCTAGACTATTCATGATGATGTACTGGTTGATCTATTCATGATGACGTACTGGTTAATGTAACTATAGCTAGACTATTCGTGGTGATGTACTGGTTGATCTAACTATAGCTAGACTATTCATGATGATGTACTGGTTGATGTAACTATAGCTAGACTATTCATGGTGATGTACTGGTTGATCTATTCATGGTGATGTACTGGTTGATGTAACTATAGCTAGACTATTCATGGTGATGTACTGGTTGATCTAACTATAGCTAGACTATTCATGATGATGTACTGGTTGATGTAACTATAGCTAGACTATTCGTGGTGATGTACTGATTGATCTAACTATAACTAGACTATTCATGATGATGTACTGGTTGATGTAACTATAGCTAGACTATTCATGATGATGTACTGGTTGATCTAACTATAGCTAGACTATTCATGATGATGTACTGGTTGATGTAACTATAGCTAGACTATTCATGGTGATGTACTGGTTGATCTATTCATGACGATGTACTGGCTGATCTATTCATGATGATGTACTGGTTGATCTAACTATAGCTAGACTATTCGTGGTGATGTACTGGTTGATCTAACTATAGCTAGACTATTCATGATGATGTACTGGTTGATCTAACTATAGCTAGACTATTCAAGGTGATGTACTGGTTGATGTAACTATAGCTAGACTATTCAAGGTGATGTACTGGTTGATGTAACTATAGCTAGACTATTCATGATGATGTACTGGTTGATCTATTCATGATGATGTACTGGTTGATCTAACTATAGCTAGACTATTCATGGTGATGTACTGGTTGATGTAACTATAGCTAGACTATTCAAGGTGATGTACTGGTTGATGTAACTATAGCTAGACTATTCAAGGTGATGTACTGGTTGATGTAACTATAGCTAGACTATTCAAGGTGATGTACTGGTTGATGTAACTATAGCTAGACTATTCATGATGATGTACTGGTTGATCTATTCATGATGATGTACTGGTTGATCTAACTATAGCTAGACTATTCATGGTGATGTACTGGTTGATCTATTCATGATGATGTACTGGTTGATCTATTCATGGTGATGTACTGGTTGATGTAACTATAGCTAGACTATTCATGATGATGTACTGGTTGATCTATTCATGGTGATGTACTGGTTGATCTATTCATGGTGATGTACTGGTTAATGTAACTATAGCTAGACTATTCAAGGTGATGTACTGGTTGATCTATTCATGGTGATGTACTGGTTGATCTAACTATAGCTAGACTATTCAAGGTGATGTACTGGTTGATCTATTCATGGTGATGTACTGGTTGATCTATTCATGGTGATGTACTGGTCGATCTATTCATGGTGATGTACTGGTTGATCTATTCATGATGATGTACTGGTTGATCTATTCATGGTGATGTACTGGTTGATCTAACTATAGCTAGACTATTCATGGTGATGTACTGGTTGATCTAACTATAGCTAGACTATTCATGATGATGTACTGGTTGATCTATTCATGGTGATGTACTGGTTGATCTAACTATAGCTAGACTATTCATGGTGATGTACTGGTTGATCTATTCATGGTGATGTACTGGTTGATCTATTCATGGTGATGTACTGGTTGATCTAACTATAGCTAGACTATTCATGATGATGTACTGGTTGATCTAACTATAGCTAGACTATTCAAGGTGATGTACTGGTTGATCTATTCATGATGATGTACTGGTTGATCTAACTATAGCTAGACTATTCAAGGTGATGTACTGGTTGATCTATTCATGGTGATGTACTGGTTGATCTATTCATGGTGATGTACTGGTTGATGTAACTATAGCTAGACTATTCATGATGATGTACTGGTTGATCTATTCATGGTGATGTACTGGTTGATCTATTCATGGTGATGTACTGGTTGATCTATTCATGGTGATGTACTGGTTGATCTAACTATAGCTAGACTATTCATGATGATGTACTGGTTGATCTAACTAAAGCTAGACTATTCATGATAATGTACTGGTTGGTCTGAACTATAGCTAGACTATTCATGATGATGTACTGGTTGATCTATTCATGGTGATGTACTGGTTGATCTAACTATAGCTAGACTATTCATGATGATGTACTGGTTGATCTATTCATGGTGATGTACTGGTTGATCTATTCATGGTGATGTACTGGTTGATCTATTCATGGTGATGTACTGGTTGATGTAACTATAGCTAGACTATTCATGGTGATGTACTGGTTGATGTAACTATAGCTAGACTATTCATGATGATGTACTGGTTGATCTATTCATGGTGATGTACTGGTTGATCTATTCATGGTGATGTACTGGTTGATGTAACTATAGCTAGACTATTCATGGTGATGTACTGGTTGATCTAACTATAGCTAGACTATTCATGGTGATGTACTGGTTGATCTATTCATGGTGATGTACTGGTTGATCTATTCATGATGATGTACTGGTTGATCTAACTATAGCTAGACTATTCATGATGATGTACTGGTTGATGTAACTATAGCTAGACTATTCATGGTGATGTACTGGTTGATCTATTCATGATGATGTACTGGTTGATCTATTCATGATGATGTACTGGTTGATCTAACTATAGCTAGACTATTCATGGTGATGTACTGGTTGATCTATTCATGGTGATGTACTGGTTGATCTAACTATAGCTAGACTATTCATGGTGATGTACTGGTTGATGTAACTATAGCTAGACTATTCATGGTGATGTACTGGTTGATCTAACTATAGCTAGACTATTCATGGTGATGTACTGGTTGATCTAACTATAGCTAGACTATTCATGATGATGTACTGGTTGATGTAACTATAGCTAGACTATTCATGGTGATGTACTGGTTGATCTAACTATAGCTAGACTATTCATGATGATGTACTGGTTGATCTAACTATAGCTAGACTATTCATGATGATGTACTGGTTGATCTAACTATAGCTAGACTATTCATAGTGATGTACTGGTTGATCTATTCATGGTGATGTACTGGTTGATCTATTCATGGTGATGTACTGGTTGATCTATTCATGATGATGTACTGGTTGATCTATTCATGATGATGTACTGGTTGATCTATTCATGGTGATGTACTGGTTGATCTAACTATAGCTAGACTATTCATGATGATGTACTGGTTGATCTATTCATGATGATGTACTGGTTGATCTATTCATGGTGATGTACTGGTTGATCTAACTATAGCTAGACTATTCATGGTGATGTACTGGTTGATCTAACTATAGCTAGACTATTCATGATGATGTACTGGTTGATCTAACTATAGCTAGACTATTCATGATGATGTACTGGTTGATCTAACTATAGCTAGACTATTCATGATGATGTACTGGTTGATCTAACTATAGCTAGACTATTCATGGTGATGTACTGGTTGATCTAACTATAGCTAGACTATTCATGGTGATGTACTGGTTGATCTATTCATGGTGATGTACTGGTTGATCTAACTATAGCTAGACTATTCATGATGATGTACTGGTTGATCTATTCATGATGATGTACTGGTTGATCTATTCATGGTGATGTACTGGTTGATCTAACTATAGCTAGACTATTCATGATGATGTACTGGTTGATCTAACTATAGCTAGACTATTCAAGGTGATGTACTGGTTGATCTATTCATGGTGATGTACTGGTTGATCTATTCGTGGTGATGTACTGGTTGATCTAACTATAGCTAGACTATTCATGATGATGTACTGGTTGATGTAACTATAGCTAGACTATTCATGATGATGTACTGGTCGATCTAACTATAGCTAGACTATTCATGATGATGTACTGGTTGATCTATTCATGATGATGTACTGGTTGATCTATTCATGATGATGTACTGGTTGATGTAACTATAGCTAGACTATTCATGATGATGTACTGGTTGATCTAACTATAGCTAGACTATTCATGATGATGTACTGGTTGATCTAACTATAGCTAGACTATTCATGATGATGTACTGGTTGATCTATTCATGGTGATGTACTGGTTGATCTATTCATGGTGATGTACTGGTTGATCTATTCATGATGATGTACTGGTTGATCTATTCATGGTGATGTACTGGTTGATCTATTCATGATGATGTACTGGTTGATCTATTCATGGTGATGTACTGGTTGATCTATTCATGATGATGTACTGGTTGATGTAACTATAGCTAGACTATTCATGATGATGTACTGGTTGATCTATTCATGGTGATGTACTGGTTGATGTAACTATAGCTAGACTATTCATGGTGATGTACTGGTTGATCTATTCATGGTGATGTACTGGTTGATCTATTCATGGTGATGTACTGGTTGATCTATTCATGGTGATGTACTGGTTAATGTAACTATAGCTAGACTATTCATGATGATGTACTGGTTGATCTATTCATGATGATGTACTGGTTGATGTAACTATAGCTAGACTATTCATGATGATGTACTGGTTGATCTATTCATGGTGATGTACTGGTTGATCTAACTATAGCTAGACTATTCATGGTGATGTACTGGTTGATCTATTCATGATGATGTACTGGTTGATCTATTCATGATGATGTACTGGTTGATCTAACTATAGCTAGACTATTCATGGTGATGTACTGGTTGATCTATTCATGATGATGTACTGGTTGATCTAACTATAGCTAGACTATTCGTGGTGATGTACTGGTTGATCTAACTATAGCTAGACTATTCATGATGATGTACTGGTTGATCTATTCATGGTGATGTACTGGTTGATCTATTCATGATGATGTACTGGTTGATGTAACTATAGCTAGACTATTCATGATGATGTACTGGTTGATCTAACTATAGCTAGACTATTCATGGTGATGTACTGGTTGATGTAACTATAGCTAGACTATTCATGGTGATGTACTGGTTGATGTAACTATAGCTAGACTATTCATGATGATGTACTGGTTGATCTATTCATGATGATGTACTGGTTGATGTAACTATAGCCAGACTATTCATGATGATGTACTGGTTGATCTAACTATAGCTAGACTATTCATGGTGATGTACTGGTTGATCTATTCATGGTGATGTACTGGTTGATCTAACTATAGCTAGACTATTCATGGTGATGTACTGGTTGATCTATTCATGATGATGTACTGGTTGATCTAACTATAGCTAGACTATTCGTGGTGATGTACTGGTTGATCTAACTATAGCTAGACTATTCGTGGTGATGTACTGGTTGATCTAACTATAGCTAGACTATTCATGGTGATGTACTGGTTGATCTATTCATGGTGATGTACTGGTTGATCTATTCATGATGATGTACTGGTTGATGTAACTATAGCTAGACTATTCATGATGATGTACTGGTTGATGTAACTATAGCTAGACTATTCATGATGATGTACTGGTTGATCTATTCAAGGTTATGTACTGGTTGATCTAACTATAGCTAGACTATTCATGATGATGTACTGGTTGATCTAACTATAGCTAGACTATTCATGGTGATGTACTGGTTGATGTAACTATAGCTAGACTATTCATGATGATGTACTGGTTGATCTAACTATAGCTAGACTATTCATGATGATGTACTGGTTGATCTATTCATGATGATGTACTGGTTGATGTAACTATAGCTAGACTATTCGTGGTGATGTACTGGTTGATCTAACTATAGCTAGACTATTCATGATGATGTACTGGTTGATCTAACTATAGCTAGACTATTCATGATGATGTACTGGTTGATCTATTCATGATGATGTACTGGTTGATGTAACTATAGCTAGACTATTCATGATGATGTACTGGTTGATCTAACTATAGCTAGACTATTCATGGTGATGTACTGGTTGATCTAACTATAGCTAGACTATTCATGATGATGTACTGGTTGATCTATTCATGATGATGTACTGGTTGATGTAACTATAGCTAGACTATTCATGATGATGTACTGGTTGATCTAACTATAGCTAGACTATTCATGGTGATGTACTGGTTGATGTAACTATAGCTAGACTATTCATGATGATGTACTGGTTGATCTAACTATAGCTAGACGGGTTGTTTTTGAAGTGCTCTGAGATTCTTATGAAAAGTGCAATAGAAACGTGATGCATTATTCTTGTTATTATTTTGGCGTCTCCTCTGTGATCAATCACACAGTCAGTGGTCCATACATCACATTTATAAATCACTTTATAGAGACAGATATCACACCTTAGATGACACACACACCTTAGATAACACACACACACACACACACACACACACACACACACACACACACACACACACACACACACACACACACACACACACACACACACACACACACACACCTTAGATAACACACACACCTTAGATAACACACACACACACACACCTTAGATAACACACACACACACACCTTCGATACAGCCATATGAAATAACACACACCTGACTGCGAGAAAGAACTGGAAGACAGTGATATAGCATGTGTGTGTGTGTGTGTGTGTGTGTGTGTGTGTGTGTGTGTGTGTGTGTGTGTGTGTGTGTGTGTGTGTGTGTGTGTGTGTGTGTGTGTGTGTGTGTGTGTGTGTGTTCCTACCTGGCGTCAGCCTCACTGTAGTACTCCCTGGCTACGATGTCCTCAAACAGCTCTCCTCCAGTCACCCTGAAAACACACAGACACACAGACAGACACACAGACACACAGACACACACACAGACAGACAGAGACACACACAGACACACAGACAGACACAGACATACAGACACACAGACACACACACAGACAGACAGACACATAGACACACACACATACACACACAGACACACACAGACACAGACAGACACACACAGACACAGACAGACACACAGACACACACAGACACACACAGACACAGACAGACACACACAGACACACACACAGGCACACAGGCACACAGAAAAACAGACACACACAGAAACACACAGACACACACCAAGGTGGTTTACCTCTCTAGTGTGTGTCTGTGGTTTAACACTAGTTATTATTCCTGACAAAACCAGCACCTGTCATCCCTGGATCAGTACCTAGATCTACACTCACTGAGAGATGGAGGGATGAGATACACATAGATATGAGAGGTGTACTCACAGATCAAACAGCAGGAAGTGGAAGCCCTCCTCTGACATGAGAGGTAGAGGTGTACTCACAGATCAAACAGCAGGAAGTGGAAGCCCTCCTCTGATATGAGAGGTAGAGGTGTACTCACAGATCAAACAGCAGGAAGTGGAAGCCCTCCTCTGATATGAGAGGTAGAGGTGTACTCACAGATCAAACAGCAGGAAGTGGAAGCCCTCCTCTGACATGAGAGGTAGAGGTGTACTCACAGATCAAACAGCAGGTAGTGGAATCCCTCCTCTGATATGCTGTCATGAAGCCTCACTGAGAAGACAGGAAGAGAGGGGGTAAGAGAGGGGGGTAGACGGGGCAGAGAGGGGGGGAAGAGAGGGGATAGAGGGGGTAGGAGAGGGGCGATGGAGGGGGATAGAGGGGGCAATAGAGGGGGATAGAGAGGGCAGAGAGCGGGGGAAAATAATGGATAGAGGGAGGGAAGAGAGGGGGCAGAGAGGTGGCAGAGAGGGGGATAGAGATAGAGGGTGGGAACAGAGGGGGTATAGAGGGGGATAGAGGGGGAAGAGAAGGGATAGAGGGGATAGAGAGGTGAAGAGAATGGATAGAGGGGGAAGAGAATGGATAGAGGAGGAAGAGAGGGGATAGAGGGGGAAGAGAGGGGATAGAGGGGGAAAGAGAGGGGATAGAGGGGGGAAGAGAGGGGATAGAGGGGGGAAGAGAGGGGATAGAGGGGGGAAGAGAGGGGATAGAGAGGGGGAGGAGAAGGGATAGAGGGGGAAGAGAAGGGATAGAGGGGGAAGAGAAGGGATAGAGGGGGAAGAGAAGGGATAGAGGGGGGAAGAGAAGGGATAGAGGGGGAAGGGAAGGGATAGAGGGGGAAGAGAAGGGATAGAGGGGGAAGAGAAGGGATAGAGGGGGAAGAGAAGGGATAGAGGGGGGAAGAGAATGGATAGAGGGGGAAGGGAAGGGATAGAGGGGGAAGAGAAGGGATAGAGGGGGGAAGAGAGACGATAGAGGGGGGAAGAGAAGGGATAGAGGGCGGAAGAGAAGGGATAGAGGGGGGAAGAGAAGGGATAGAGGGGGAAGGGAAGAGAAGGGATAGAGGGGGGAGGAGAAGAGAAGGGATAGAGGGGGGAAGAGAAGGGATAGAGGGGGAAAGAGAAGGGATAGAGGGGGGAAGAGAAGGGATAGAGGGGGAAAAAGAAGGGATAGAGGGGGGAAGAGAGAGGATAGAGGGGGGAAGAGAAGGGATAGAGGGGGGAAGAGAGAGGATAGAGGGGGGAAGAGAAGGGATAGAGGGGGAAGAGAAGGGAAAAAGGGGGAAGAGAAGGGATAGAGAGGGGAAGAGAAGGGATAGAGAGGGGAAGAGAAGGGAAGAGAAGGGATAGAGGGGGGAAGAGAAGGGATAGAGAGGGGAAGAGAAGGGATAGAGAGGGGAAGAGAAGGGAAGAGAAGGGAAGAGAAGGGATAGAGGGGGGAAGAGAAGGGATAGAGGGGGAAGAGAAGGGAAGAGAAGGGATAGAGGGGGAAGAGAAGGGAAGAGAAGGGAAAGAGGGGGGAAGAGAAGGGATAGAGGGGGGAAGAGAGGGGGAAGAGAAGGGATAGAGAAGTGAATAGAAAGGATAGAGGGGGAAGAGAAGAAGACAAGAGGAAAAAGACAACAGGTTCTATAGAGAAGGATTACTGCTATTATTGAAATGTTCTTGCCTAAGTCCCAACCGGTATTATATTCTCTATGCAAAGCACTACATTTGACCAGGGCTGCACACACACCTGTTGTGGTCCTTTCCACAACAGGCTAATAAAAACAGAGCAGATGTTGCCAGGGGTCGACGAGGGTTGTTGTTCTCACCAATATTGGGATGTTTCAGCAGACGGCAAATCCTGGCCTCTCTCTCAAGCTTCTGGTGGTCTGGAAACATGACAAACAGAGAGAGAGAGAGAGAGAGAGAGAGAGAGAGAGAGAGAGAGAGAGAGATAGAGAGAGAGAGAGCGAGACAGAGAGACAGAGAGACAGAGACAGAGAGAGAGAGAGACAGAGAGAGAGAGACACAGAGAGACATAGCGAGACAAGAGACAGAGACAGAGACAGAGAGACAGAGACAGAGACAGACAAGAGACAAGAGACAGAGACAGACAATAGACAGAGACAGACAGAGACAGAGAGAGACAGAGACAGAGAGACAGAGACAGAGAGACAGAGAGAGACACAGAGGGAGAGGCAGAGAGACAGATAGGCAGAGAGACAGAGAGAGACAGAGAGAGAGACAGAGACAGAGAGAGACAGAGAGAGAGAGACAGAGAGAAACAGAGACAGAGAGAGACAGAGACAGAGAGAGACAGAGACAGAGAGAGAGACAGAGACAGAAGTGAATCCCTGTATTTCATTGTTTCTGTATCTCCATAGACTATAGTGCTGTAGGTAATCCTTTACAGACTGTGATGCAAATGTCAGCCAGTAGAGGGTGTACTGTGTGTGTATGTGTTGGAGGAAAGCACCGTTGGCAGAGGTAACTGATGAAATTACTATAAATAAAGCTTCATGTCCTCTATTTCTCCTCCTCTTAACATCTATCTATCACCCCCCTCTCTCTCTCCCCCCTTTCCCCATCCCCCTCTCTCTCCCTCCCCTCTTTTCTCTCCTGTCTCTCTCTCTCCCTTTCTCTCCCCTCTCTCTCTCTCCCTTTCTCCCCCATCTCTCTCCCTCCCTTTCGCCCCTCTCCCCCACCTCTCTCTCCCTCCCCCCCTTTCTCTCCCCTCTCTCTCCCTCCCTTTCACCCATCTCTCTCTCCCCCTCTCTCCATCCCTCCCTTACCCCCATCCCCCTCTACCTCCCTCCCTCCCTTTCTCTCCCCTCTCTCCCTCCATTTCTCCCCCTCTCTCTCCCTCCCTTTCTACCCCCTCTCCCTAACTTATTCCCTCCCTTTCTCCCCCCTCTCTCGCCATTTCTGTTCTACTGTATTGTATTCTACTGTATTGTATTCTACTGTATTCTATTCTACTGTATTCTATTCTACTGTATTCTCTTCTACTGTATTCTATTCCACTCAACTTTATTTTATTCTATTGTACTTTATTTGTAATTTACTTCTCCACTCTATTTTATTAAACTCTACTTTATTTTATTATATTCTACTTTATTCTACCCTACTATATTCAACCCTACTCTATTCTACTCTACTCTACTTTATTCTACTTTATTCTACCCTACTCTATTCTACTTTATTCTACCCTACTCTATTCTACTTTAATCTACCCTACTCTATTCTACTTTATTCTACCCTACTCTATTCTACTTTATTCTACCCTACTCTATTCTACTTTATTCTACCCTACTCTATTCTACATTATTTTACTCTACTCTATTCTACTTTATTCTACCCTACTCTATTCTACTTTATTTTACTCTACTCTATTCTACTTTATTCTACCCTACTCTATTCTACTTTATTTTACTCTACTCTATTCTACTTTATTTTACTCTACTCTACTTTATTCTATTATGTTATATTCTTCCCTATTATACTTTAATCTACCCTACTATATTCTAGCCTACTCTACTCTACTTGAATCTACCCTACTCTACTTTATTCTACCCTACTATATTCAACCCTACTCTATACTACTTTAATCTACCCTACTTTTGTTTTTACCCTAATCTATTCTACCCTACTCTATTCTACTTTATTCCACCCTACTCTATTCTAATTTATTCCACCCTACTCTATTCTACTTTAATCTACCCTACTCTATTCTACTTTAATCTACCCTACTCTAATCTACTTTAATCTATCCTATTCTATCCTACCCTACTCTATTCTACTTTATTCTACCCTACTCTATTCTACTTTATTCTACCCTACTCTATTCTACTTTAATCTACCCTATTCTATTCTACCCTACACTATTCTACTGTATTCTACACTACTCTATTATACTTTAATACACCCTACTCTATTCTACTTTATTCTACCCTACTCTATACTACTTTATTCTACCCTACTCTATGCTACTTTAATCTACCCTAATCTACTTTAATCTACCCTATTCTATTCTACCCTACACTATTCTGCTGTATTCTACACTACTATATTCTACTTTATTCTACCATACTCTATTCTACTTTATTCTACCCTACTCCACTTTATTATTTTCTACTCTTCTTTATTCTATTATATTATATTCTACCCTACTTTAATCTACTTTATTCTATCTACTCTTTTATATTCTACTACTAAGGTTCATCATAAGGATTCTCTGCTGCTTTCTAGGAATCAGTGACTTGATACTGTATCAATTTACTGTGTGAATCGGAACAAAACGATTCCATTGGATTCTGTGAGTTCCATAGTGATTCAGAGTCACGTTCAAACAATTCAAATCAGAACTGTGTCAAGTGACTCTGATTCGGAACCGGTGAGTCAAGACGACCCAGTTCCACTTTGCCTCAGGACAGAGAGAGAGAGAGAGAGAGAGAGAGAGAGAGAGAGAGAGAGAGAGAGAGAGAGAGAGAGAGAGAGAGAGAGAGGGGAAAAAGAGAGAGGGGTCAGACAGACATGTGTTTGCGTGAGTGTCGATTCCTAGAAGAGAGAGATGAAAAGAGCGTGAGTGTGGAAGAAGAGCATGAGAAAGAGATGGAGGAGAGAGAGATGGAGAGAGGAGAGAGGGAGAGATGGAGGAGAGAGAGATGGAGGAGAGAGAGATGGAGAGAGGAGGGAGGGAGAGATGGAGGGAGAGAGATGGAGAGAAATGAAGGAGAAAGAGAGAGAGTGAAAGAGAGATGAGAGAGGAGGACGGAGGGAGAGATGGAGGAGAGAGAGGTGGAGAGAGGAGGGAGGGAGAGATGGAGGGAGAGAGATGGAGAGAAATGAATGAGAAAGAGAGAGAGTGAAAGAGAGATGAGAGAGGAGGACAGAGGGAGAGATGGAGGAGAGAGAGATGGAGAGAGGAGGACGGAGGGAGAGATGGAGGAGAGAGAAATGGAGGAGAGAGATGGAGGGAGAGATGGAGAGAGGAGGGAGGGAGAGATGGAGGAGAGAGAGATGGAGGAGAGAGAGATGGAGAGAGGAGGATGGAGGGAGAGATGGAGGAGAGAGAGATGAGAGAGGAGGACGGAGGGAGAGATGGAAGAGAGAGAAATGGAGGAGAGAGATGGAGGGAGAGATGGAGAGAGGAGGGAGGGAGAGATGGAGGAGAAAGAGATGGAGGAGAGAGATGGAGGGAGAGATGGAGGTGAGAGAGATGGAGAGAGGAGGATGGAGGGAGAGGGAGGAGAGAGATGGAGAGAGGGAGATATGGAGGAGAGAGATGGAGAGAGTAGGATGGAGGGAGAGATGGAGGAGAGAGATGGAGAGAGGAGAGAGGGAGAGATGGAGGAGAGAGATGGAGAGAGGAAGGAGGGAGAGATGGAGGCGAGAAATGGAGAGATGGAGGAGAGTGGAGGGAGGGAGAGATGGAGGAGAGAGAGAGAGAGTGAAAGAGAGATGGAGAGAGGAAGGAGGGAGAGATGGAGAGAGGAGAGAGGAGGATGGAGGAGAGGAGGACAGAGTGAATAATACTGTTAAATCAACAGGACCAAGGACAACCTACCCATTATACTATCATCAGCTAGCCCTGGGAGCAAGGTCACTAATCTGTCCATCTCTCTCTCTCTCAACTTCCTTTCTCTCTCCCTCACTCACTTTCTCTTTATATATCTCTCTCTCTCAATCCCTCTCTCTCCGCCACAGGTAGTCTACCTCCCAGCCAGCCGGACATCTGTTGTCTAGCAACTCCTTGACCAATCAGAGTGCTCTGAACTCCCCTCTCCTCTCCTCTCCTCCCCTTCCCCTCTACTATTTTCTGCAGTGGAACTAGCACTGCATGCAAATGGCTGTCCCTGGAGCACACACACACACACACACACACACAGGCAAAGCAAACACTAAAACCTCAACCTCATCCCTAATTTCTATCTCTCTCACAGACACAGTTTATTCTTCTCTCTCTCTCTTTCTCGTTCTCTCTATCCATCTCTCTATCCCTCTCTCTATCCCTCTCTCTATCCATCTCTCTATCCATCTCTCTATCCCTCTCTCTATCCCTCTCTCTATCCATCTCTCTATCCCTCTCTCTATCCATCTCTCTATCCATCTCTCTATCCCTCTCTCTATCCATCTCTCTATCCCTCTCTCTATCCCTCTCTCTATCCCTCTCTCTATCCATCTCTCTTCCAATTTCTCTATCCATCTCTCTATCCCTCTCTCTATCCATCTCTCTATCCATTTGTCTATCCATCTCTCTATCCATCTCTCTATCCATCTCTCTATCCATCTCTCTATCCATTTCTCTTCCCATTTCTCTATCCATCTCTCTATCCAACACACTGTAGCAGACCAGACACTGTAACAAAACACCAAACTAAAGAAAATGGTCTGAACTTGGCGTAGACGGCACGTTTACCTACAAAATCATTGTGCGCCCATCCGAGACGGGTGGATTTACAATCATAGGATTATTGACAACATATCAACAATATTTACTCACCAAATGTTTATTGACAACATAAAAACATTTACACAATGAGCACTTGTTGATTCTCAAATACATCGTTACAGTTGTTGGTTAGCTAGTCGTGTCATTGTTGCTAGCTATCTGACCATTCAGTATCATAACACCACAGTCTTGTCATTGATGCTAGCTATCTGACCATTCAGTATCATAATAACACCACAGTCTTGTCATTGATGCTAGCTATCTGACCATTCAGTATCATAACACCACAGTCTTGTCATTGTTGCTAGCTATCTGACCATTCAGTATCATAATAACAACACAGTCTTGTCATTGATGCTAGCTATCTGACCATTCAGTATCATAACACCACAGTCTTGTCATTGATGCTAGCTATCTGACCATTCAGTATCATAATAACACCACAGTCTTGTCATTGATGCTAGCTATCTGACCAGTATCCTAAAACCACAGTCTTGTCATTGATGCTAGCTATCTGACCATTCAGTATCAAAAAACCACAGTCTTGTCATTGATGCTAGCTATCTGACCATTCAGTATCATAATAACACCACAGTCTTGTCATTGATGCTAGCTATCTGACCATTCACATTCAGTATCATAAAACCACAGTCTTGTCATTGTTGCTAGCTATCTGACCATTCAGTATCATAACACCACAGTCTTGTCATTGATGCTAGCTATCTGACCATTCAGTATCATAACACCACAGTCTTGTCATTGATGCTAGCTATCTGACCATTCAGTATCATAACACCACAGTCTTGTCATTGATGCTAGCTATCTGACCATTCAGTATCATAACACCACAGTCTTGTCATTGATGCTAGCTATCTGACCATTCAGTATCCTAAAACCACAGTCTTGTCATTGATGCTAGCTATCTGACCATTCAGTATCAAAAAACCACAGTCTTGTCATTGATGCTAGCTATCTGACCATTCAGTATCATAACACCACAGTCTTGTCATTGATGCTAGCTATCTGACCAGTATCCTAAAACCACAGTCTTGTCATTGATGCTAGCTATCTGACCATTCAGTATCAAAAAACCACAGTCTTGTCATTGATGCTAGCTATCTGACCATTCAGTATCATAATAACACCACAGTCTTGTCATTGATGCTAGCTATCTGACCAGTATCCTAAAACCACAGTCTTGTCATTGATGCTAGCTATCTGACCATTCAGTATCAAAAAACCACAGTCTTGTCATTGATGCTAGCTATCTGACCATTCAGTATCATAATAACACCACAGTCTTGTCATTGATGCTAGCTATCTGACCATTCACATTCAGTATCATAAAACCACAGTCTTGTCATTGTTGCTAGCTATCTGACCATTCAGTATCATAACACCACAGTCTTGTCATTGTTGCTAGCTATCTGACCATTCAGTATCATAATAAAACCACAGTCTTGTCATTGTTGCTAGCTATCTGACCAGGAATAAACCACAAGAAAGGTTGTCAAGGAGACTTGAACCTGTGATATGCAATTTTCTGTGTGTGTGTGTGTGTTTGACAGTAGGTTAACACAATGTGACTGTTTGAATGGAGTGTGTCTAGCTGTGCAGTTGGTTCCTCTAGTCTGGTAGTCAGCAAATCACACTACAGACAGAGAAACAATGGTGTTGTAGCCAACTCTCTGTGCCCTCTCCTCTCTCTCTCGCTCTGTATCTCTGTGCCCTCCCTCTCTCTCTGTATCTCTGCCCTCCCTCTCTCTCTGTATCTCTGCCCTCCCTCTCTCTATGTATCTCTGCCCTCCCTCTCTCTGTGTATCTCTGCCCTCTCCCTCTCTCTCTGTATCTCTGCCCTCCCTCTCTCTGTGTATATATGTGCCCTCTCCCTCTCTCTCTGTATCTCTGTGCCCTCTCCCTCTCTCTGTGTATCTCTGTGCCCTCTCCTTTTCTCTCTGTATCTCTGTGCCCTCTCCCTCTCTCTCTGTATCTCTGTGCCCTCTCCCTCTCTCTCTGTATCTCTGTGCCCTCTCCCTCTCTCTCTGTATCTCTGTGCCCTCTCCCTCTCTCTCTGTATCTCTGTGCCCTCTCCCTCTCTCTGTGTATCTCTGTGCCCTCTCCCTCTCTCTGTGTATCTCTGTGCCCTCTCTCTCTCTCTCTCTCTCTCTGTATCTCTGTACCCTCTCCCTCTCTCTCTCTCTCTGTATCTCTGTGCCCTCTCCTCTCTCTCTGTGCCCTCTCCTCTCTCTCTGTATCTCTGTGCCCTCTCCTCTCTCTCTGTGCCCTCTCCTCTCTCTCTGTGCCCTCTCCTCTCTCTCTGTATCTCTGTGCCCTCTCCTCTCTCTCTGTGCCCTCTCCTCTCTCTCTGTATCTCTGTGCCCTCTCCTCTCTCTCTGTATCTCTGTGCCCTCTCCTCTCTCTCTCTCTGACCCTAAAGAATCTGTAGCAGCTGCCTCAAGAACCGAAACTGGGGAAAAGTAGGATGACACACACAGACTGCTATAGGTCACACAGTGAGAAGGAGAGACAGAGAGGAGAGGAGAGGAGAGCAGAGCAGAGGAGAGAGAGGAGAGTAGAGAGGAGAGTGAGAGAGGAGAGAGAGGAGAGTGAGAGAGAGGAGAGAGAGAGCAGGAGACAGAGACAGAGAGACAGAGAAAGAGAGAGAAAGAGAGAGAAAGATAGAGAGAGGAGAGAGAGAGAGAGGACGAGAGATCTAATCAAATCAACGTTTATTTGTCACGTGCGACGAATACAACAGGTTACACCTTACAGGTTCACCTTACAGTGAAATGCTTACTTACAGGCTCTAACCAATGGTGTGAGAGTGAGAGAGAGTGAGAGAGAGTGAGAGAGAGTGAGAGAGTGAGAGACAGACAGACAGACAGACAGACAGACAGACAGACAGACAGACAGACAGAGAGAAAGGGACAGAGAGAGAGAGACAGAGAGAGAGAGACAGAGAGAGAGAGATAGAGAGAGAGAGAGAGAGACAGACTTTCTCTAATTAAGGGTGCCCTAGCTCTCTTCCTCCTCAGAGTCTGCTGCCCTAGTTAGTCACACACACACATAGACTAACAGTCACGTTCTCCACAGCTTTGTCCCATAATGCAGTTCAACAGGCAGTTCTCGCCAGACAGGTGAACAGACAATGAGCTGTTTGTGTGTGTGTGTGAGAGAGAGTATTTGGAACCAAAGATCACCCCAATCCACAAAAAAGAAGACAAATTTAACCCCAATAACTACCGTGGGATTTGCATCAACAGCAACAGCAACCTTGGGAAAATCCTCTGCATTATCATTAACAGGAGACTTGTACATTTCCTCAGTGAAAACAATGTACTGAGCGAATGTCAAATTGGGTGCCAAGCCAAATTTCTTCAGCCTCCTGAAGTTGAAGAAGCGCTGTTGCACCTTCTGTCTGTGTGGGTGGACCATTTCGGTTTGTCAGTGATGTGTAAGCCGAGGAACTTTCCACCTTCTCCCTTCGATGCGGATAGGGGGGTTTCCTAAAGTCTACGATCAGAATAACTGTTTGTCGCCTTGCTATGGTTAAATTAAATGCAGTAGTTTGCGCTTTCAGTTTTGCGCGAATGCTTCCATCGATTCACGGTTTCTGGTTTGGGTAGGTTTTAATAGTCACAGTGGGAACAACATCCCCTGTACACTTCCTGATGAACTCAGCCACTGGTTTTAATAGTCACAGTGGGAACAACATCCCCTGTACACTTCCTGATGAACTCAGCCACTGGTTTTAATAGTCACAGTGGGAACAACATCCCCTGTACACTTCCTGATGAACTCAGCCACTGGTTTTAATAGTCACAGTGGGAACAACATCCCCTGTACACTTCCTGATAAACTCAGCCACTGGTTTTAATAGTCACAGTGGGAACAACATCCCCTGTACACTTCCTGATGAACTCAGCCACTGGTTTTAATAGTCACAGTGGGAACAACATCCCCTGTACACTTCCTGATGAACTCAGCCACTGGTTTTAATAGTCACAGTGGGAACAACATCCCCTTATACACAACCTGATGAACTCAGACGCTGGTTTTAATAGTCACAGTGGGGACAACATCCCCTATACACTTCCTGATGAACTCAGCCACTGGTTTTAATAGTCACAGAGGGAACAACATCCCCTGTACACTTCCTGATGAACTCAGCCACTGGTTTTAATAGTCACAGTGGGAACAACATCCCCTGTACACTTCCTGATGAACTCAGCCACTGGTTTTAATAGTCACAGTGGGAACAACACCCCCTATACACTTCCTGATGAACTCAGCCACTGGTTTTAATAGTCACAGTGGGAACAACATCCCCTGTACACTTCCTGATAAACTCAGCCACTGGTTTTAATAGTCACAGTGGGAACAACATCCCCTTATACACTTCCTGATGAACTCAGCCACTGGTTTTAATAGTCACAGTGGGAACAACATCCCCTTATACACTTCCTGATGAACTCAGCCACTGGTTTTAATAGTTACAGTGGGAACAACATCCCCTTATACACTTCCTGATGAACTCAGCCACTGGTTTTAATAGTCACAGTGGGAACAACATCCCCTTATACACTTCCTGATGAACTCAGCCACTGGTTTTAATAGTCACAGAGGGAACAACATCCCCTGTACACTTCCTGATGAACTCAGCCACTGGTTTTAATAGTCACAGTGGGAACAACATCCCCTTATACACTTCCTGATGAACTCAGCCACTGGTTTTAATAGTTACAGTGGGAACAACATCCCCTTATACACTTCCTGATGAACTCAGCCACTGGTTTTAATAGTCACAGTGGGAACAACATCCCCTTATACACTTCCTGATGAACTCAGCCACTGGTTTTAATAGTCACAGTGGGAACAACATCCCCTTATACACTTCCTGATGAACTCAGCCACTGGTTTTAATAGTCACAGTGGGAACAACATCCCCTTATACACTTCCTGATGAACTCAGCCACTGGTTTTAATAGTCACAGTGGGAACAACATCCCCTGTACACTTCCTGATGAACTCAGCCACTGGTTTTAATAGTCACAGTGGGAACAACATCCCCTTATACACTTCCTGATGAACTCAGCCACTGGTTTTAATAGTCACAGTGGGAACAACATCCCCTGTACACTTCCTGATGAACTCAGCCACTGGTTTTAATAGTCACAGTGGGAACAACATCCCCTTATACACTTCCTGATAAACCAAGACACTGCGTCCGTGTATTCGTTGATATTATTCTCAGAGGCCACCCAAAAAACATATCCCAGTCCACATGATCAAAACAATCTTGAAGCATGGATTCCGATTGGTCAGACCAGCGTTGAATAGTCCATAGCGCAGGTACTTCCTGTTTGAGTTCATGCCTATAGGAAAGGAGTCTTCTTATGGGAATGTGTCTGTAACTATTACATGTCCCCTCTGAGGTTGCCCTTATCTTGACCTAGTATATGACCTAGGACCTAAGAGGCTCACTATTACATGTCCCCTCTGAGGTTGCCCTTATCTTGACCTAGTATATGACCTAAGACCTAGGAGGCTCACTATTGTATGTCTCCTCTGAGGTTGGCCTTATCTTGATCTAGTATATGACCTAGGAGGCTCACTATTGTATGTCCGCTCTGAGGTTGCCCTTATCTTGACCTAGTATATGACCTAAGACCTAAGAGGCTCAGTGTTGTATGTCCCCTTTGAGGTTGCCCTTATCTTGACATAGTATATGACCTAGGACCTAGGAGGGTCACTATTGTATGTCCCCTCTGAGGTTGCCCTTATCTTGACCTAGTATATGACCTAGGACCTAAGAGGCTCACTATTACATGTCCCCTTTGAGGTTGCCCTTATCTTGACCTAGTATATGACCTAGGACCTAGGAGGGTCACTATTGTATGTCCCCTCTGAGGTTGCCCTTATCTTGACCTAGTATATGACCTAGGAGGCTCAGTGTTGTATGTCCCCTCTGAGGTTGCCCTTATCTTGATTTAGTATATGGCCTAGAAGGCTCAGTGCCTTTTCTGATCTTGTCCAGGAGGGAGAGTATGTGGTTTCCGGTAGCGTTTTCCTCAGGAGTATCTAGAATTGACAATTGATATATGCCATTGGATGAGGTAATGTTGTGGTCCTAAGTGGTACCAAGAACAAGATAAGAACTTCGTTTAGGAGATCAGACTGAACGATAATTTATAGCTAATGCTGTCTGGCTATGGCATACTCCTCTCTCAAGTAAAGTCTTCCTTTGTAATGTTCCTAAGATCTGTTATTTGTCATGTGAGATGAGATGGGTGTGTCTTGGCTATAAATTATACTAAGAATTGTTTTGTAAGCACTCTCAGAGAATGTATTTATAGACACTGAATTGATCTGAGAGTCACGGGGCTATGGTGAAGGTCATATATAATTAAAGATGGACTTTATGATAACTCTGACTTGTGTGTGGTTTGCTCTCTCTCCGGTTTTCCTCAGGATATGTGGTTTCCGGTAGCGTTTTCCTCAGGATATGTGGTTTCCGGTAGCGTTTTCCTCAGGATATGTGGTTTCCGGTAGCGTTTTCCTCAGGATATGTGGTTTCCGGTAGCGTTTTCCTCAGGATATGTGGTTTCCGGTAGCGTTTTCCTCAGGATATGTGGTTTCCGGTAGCGTTTTCCTCAGGATATGTGGTTTCCGGTAGCGTTTTCCTCAGGATATGTGGTTTCCGGTAGCGTTTTCCTCAGGATATGTGGTTTCCGGTAGCGTTTTCCTCAGGATATGTGGTTTCCGGTAGCGTTTTCCTCAGGATATGTGGTTTCCGGTAGCGTTTTCCTCAGGATATGTGGTTTCCGGTAACGTTTTCCTCAGGATATGTGGTTTCCGGTAACGTTTTCATCTGGATATGTGGTTTCCGGTAGCGTTTTCCTCAGGATATGTGGTTTCCGGTAGCGTTTTCCTCAGGATATGTGGTTTCCGGTAGCGTTTTCCTCAGGATATGTGGTTTCCGGTAGCGTTTTCCTCAGGATATGTGGTTTCCGGTAACGTTTTCCTCAGGATATGTGGTTTCCAGTAGCGTTTTCCTCAGGATATGTGGTTTCCAGTAGCGTTTTCCTCAGGATATGTGGTTTCCAGTTTGCACAGAGTCCAGTGTAGTTCTTCGAGGGCCGTCGTGGTATCGGCTCGAGGGGGAATATACACGGCTGTGGCTATAACCGGAGAGAATTTTCTCGGGAGGTAATACAGTCGACATTTGATTGGGAGGGATTCTAGGTCGGGTGAACAAAAGACCTCGAGTTTCTGCATGTTGTCACAATCACACCATGAGAAGTTAATCATGAAACATACACCACCGCCCTTCTTCTTCTTCTTCTTCTTTTGGATCAGCCTCTGGAATCAGTCCGTGTGTGTGTGTGTGTGTGTGTGTGTGTGTGTGTGTGTGTGTGTGTGTGTGTGTGTCTGTGTGTGTGTGGTGTTTGTTTGTCTGTGTGTGAGTCCAGCCCTCAGGAAGGTTTGCCAGCAGCTACAATTACAGTGATATATGTGAAAGAACTGGGTCGACTCCTCTAGAGATCTGTCCCTGAGACTACAAGACCAGCCAAATCCCTGGGTCTACAAACACACATACACACGCTGAACACACGGAAGGGTACACACGCATGAACGAATGGACACACGCACACACATGTTCAGACGCACGGATACACTGAACACGCAAGCAAACAAAAACCCTCTGACAGAACACACACACACACACATGGATGAACGGATGCTGAATTCACACACACACACACACACACACACACACACACACACACATCACACCACACCAAGAAAACAGTCATCTTGATTAACCCAGAACTAAAGTCTCTGGTCAGACACCACACCAAGAAAACAGTCATCTTGGTTCGACCAGAACTAAAGTCTCTGGTCAGACATCACACCAAGAAAACAGTCATCTTGGTTCACCCAGAACTAAAGCCTCTGGTCAGACATCCCACCAAGAAAACAGTCATCTTGGTTCACCCAGAACTAAAGCCTCTGGTCAGACATCACACCAAGAAAACAGTCATCTTGGTTAACCCAAGACTAAAGCCTCTGGTCAGACATCACACCAAGAAAACAGTCATCTTGGTTAACCCAAGACTAAAGCCTCTGGTCAGACATCCCACCAAGAAAACAGTCATCTTGGTTCACCCAGAACTAAAGTCTCTGATCATAACATAACATGTTAAGAGATGATGAGACGTTAGAACGAGGACCAGAACCAGAACGAGGAGCTCCACCCTCTCTCTATACCGGTTACGGAGATGAAGAGATGTTAGAACCAGGATCAGAACCAGAACGGGAAGCTCCACCCTCTCTCTGTACCGGTTACGGAGATGAAGAGACGTTAGAACGAGGATCAGAACCAGAACGAGGAGCTCCACCCTCTCTCTATACCGGTTACGGAGATGAAGAGACGTTAGAACGAGGATCAGAACCAGAACGAGGAGCTCCACCCTCTCTCTATACAGGTTACGGGGATGAAGAGATGTTAGAACCAGGATCAGAACCAGAACGGGAAGCTCCACCCTCTCTCTATACCGGTTACGGGGATGAAGAGATGTTAGAACCAGGATCAGAACCAGAACGGGAAGCTCCACCCTCTCTCTATACCGGTTACGGGGCTGAATGTCCTCTCCCAAATTCAAAAGATTCTAACACATGCAAAATGTGTCCAAAGCAGCAGAACTAATGCTGTTGGTTATCTCATGCATCCTGTTGGTAATCTCATGCATCCTGTTGGTTATCTCATTCATCCTGTTGGTTGTCTCATTCTTCCTGTCAGTTATCTCATGCATCCTGTCGGTTATCTCATGCATCCTGTCGGTTATCTAATGCATCCTGTCGGTTATCTCATGCATCCTGTCGTTATCTCATGCATCCTGTTGGTTGTCTCATTCATCCTGTCGGTTGTCTCATGCATCCTGTCGGTTATCTCATGCATCCTGTCGGTTATCTCATGCATCCTGTCGGTTATCTCATGCATCCTGTCGGTTATCTCATGCATCCTGTCGGTTATCTCATGCATCCTGTCGGTTATCTCATGCATCCTGTCGGTTATCTCATACATCCTGTCGGTTATCTCATACATCCTGTCGGTTGTCTCATACATCCTGTCGGTTGTCTCATACATCCTGTCGGTTGTCTCATACATCCTGTCGGTTGTCTCATGCATCCTGTCAGTTATCTCATGCATCCTGTTGGTTATCTCATGCATCCTGTCGGTTATCTCATACATTCTGTCGGTTATCTCATACATCCTGTCGGTTGTCTCATACATCCTGTCGGTTGTCTCATGCATCCTGTTGTATCCTGACAGATCTACGGTTCATTTATGTTGACGGGATATTAACAACATACAAATAGACAATCTGAAGACACTGAAACATACCTGGAGAAACACACACACACTCAATTTCAATTTAAGGGGCTTTATTGGCATGGGAAAGATATGTTGAACATTGCCAAAACAAGTGAAATAAACAATATAAAATTGAAATAAACAATATAAAATGAACAGTAAATATTACACTCAGAAAAGTTCCAATGGAACAGAGACATTTCAAATGTCATATTATATATATACAGTGTTGTAACGATGTGCAAATAGTTAAAGTACAAAAGGGAAAATAAATCAACATAAATATAGGTTGTATTTACAATGGTGTTTGTTCTTCACTGGTTGCCCTTTTCTTGTGGCAACAGGTCACAAATCTTGCTGCTGTGATGGCACACTGTGGTCCCGCTCTCTCTCTCTCTCTCTCTCTCTCTCTCTCTCTCTCTCTCTCACACAAGGCCATTTGAGGTCTGCTCTGTCTGTCTCTCCGTATCTCTGTCTATCTTTCTGTGCATCTCTCCTCTCTTTCTCCCTCTGTCTCTGTCTCTGTCCCCCTCCCTCCTTCCGTCTCTCTCTTTTTTCGTCTTTCTCACACTCTCTGTCGCTCTCTTTGTCTCTCAGCTCCCTATTGACAACAGACCATTTGAGGTCTGTGTGTGTGTGTGTGTGTGTGTGTGTGTGTGTGTGTGTGTGTGTGTGTGTGTGTGTGTGTGTGTGTGTGTGTGTGTGTGTGTGTGTGTGTGTGTGTGTGTGTGTGTGTGTGTGTGTGTGTGCATATGTGTATGTGTTACCTACCTCTGGCAGACAATTTCTTGGTGTTTATGATTTTGGCAGCAAACTCCTGACCAGACGAGATCCTGAGACATCTCTTCACCACAGAGAACGCTCCTCTGAAAACACACACACACACACAATAAACATAAAGGGGAATACAAAAAGACAAAGAGAGAGAGAGAGAGAGAGAGAGAGAGAGAGAGAGAGAGAGAGAGCGAGAGAGAGAGAGAGAGAGAGGGGAGAAAGATAGACAGAGAATGAGGGGAGAGATACAGAGAGAGACAGAGACACAGAGAGAGACAGAGACACAGAGATAGAGAGAGAGAGAGAGAGGAGAGATGCAGAGGAGAGACAGCGACAGAGAGAGAGCAGAGATACAGAGGAGAGACACAGAGACAGAGAAAGAGGAGAGATACAGAGAGATAAAGAGAGAGAGACAGAGACAGAGAGAGAGAGAGAGAGAGAGAGAGAGAGAGAGAGAGAGAGAGAGAGAGAGACAGAGAGAGAGAGAGACAGAGAGACAGAGAGACAGAAGAGTCTGCAGGCTGTTGTATATTCTGACAACGGGCTGAAAGGCAAACTGCAGGCAAACATCAATACAGACAAACTTTACACACACACACACACACATACACACACACGCGGTGGCTGTCCAGGGGAATGTCACCATCTCGAAACGAGGTCCACTGTCGCATTACCATGCGTGTATGTCTCACAGACACTTTGACGTCTGTTTCGTGTGTCAATGTGGATAATATGATTAGCTATAGTTTACAATCCACTGATGAACATGCGGACGATGAACAGACAGAGGTGTGTGTGTGTGTGTGTGTGTCTCGGATTGGACTCTATAGCCAGCAAAAAAAATCACTGTTAACTCAGAAATGGACCACCATAAGAGATGGACTATATAAGAGATGGACTATATAAGAGATGGACTATATAAGATATGGACTATATAAGAGATAGACTATATAAGAGATGGACTATATAAGAGATGGACTATATAAGAGATGGACTATATAAGAGATAAGAGATGGACTATATAAGAGATGGACTATATAAGAGATGGACTATATAAGAGATGGACTATATAAGAGATGGACTATATAAGAGATGGACTATATAAGAGATGGACTATATAAGATATGGACTATATAAGTGATAGACAACAATAAGAGATGGACTATATAAGAGATGGACAACAATAAGAGATGGACTATATAAGAGATGGACTATATAAGAGATGGACTATATAAGAGATGAACCACTATAAGAGATGGACTATATAAGAGATGGACTATATAAGAGATGGAAAACCATAAGAGATGGACCACCATAAGAGATGGACTATATAAGAGATGGACAATTTCAGAGATGGACTATATCAGAGATGGACCACCATAAGAGATGGACTATATAAGAGATGGACCACCATAAGAGATGGACTATATAAGAGATGGTCTATATAAGAGATGGACTATATAAGAGATGGGCCACCATAAGAGATGGACTATATAAGAGATGGACTATATAAGAGATGGGCCACCATAAGAGATGGACTATATAAGAGATGGACTATATAAGAGATGGACTATATAAGAGATGGACTATATAAGAGATGGACTATATAAGAGATGGACAACCATAAGAGATGGACTATATAAGAGATGGACTATATCAGAGATGGACTATATCAGAGATGGACTATATCAGAGATGGACTATATAAGAGATGGCCTATATAAGAGATGGACTATATAAGAGATGGACTATATAAGAGATGGACTATATAAGAGATGGACTATATAAGAGACGGAAAACCATAAGAGATGGACAACCATAAGAGATGGACTATATAAGAGATGGACTATATCAGAGATGGACTATATCAGAGATGGACTATATCAGAGATGGACCACCGTAAGAGATGGACTATATAAGAGATGGCCTATATAAGAGATAAGAGATGGACTATATAAGAGATAGACCACCATAAGAGATGGACTATATAATAGATGGACAATATAAGAGATGGACTATATAAAAGATGGACTATATAAGAGATTGACTATATAAGAGATGGACTATATAAGAGATAGACCACCATAAGAGATGGACTATATAATAGATGGACAATATAAGAGATGGACTATATAAAAGATGGACTATATAAGAGATTGACTATATAAGAGATTGACTATATAAGAGATGGACTATATAATAGATGGACTATATAAGAGAAGGACTATATAAGAGATGGCCTATATAAGAGATAAGAGATGGACTATATACTAGATGGACTATATAAGAGATGGACTATATAATAGATGGACCACCATAAGAGATGGACTATATTAGAGATAAGAGATGGACTATATAAGAGATTGACTATATAATAGATGGACTGTATAAGAGATGGACTATATAAGAGATGGACTATATAATAGATGGACTATATAAGAGATGGACTATATAAGAGATGGACCCCCATAAGAGATGGACTATATAAGAGATGGACTATATAAGAGATGGACTATATAAGAGATGGACCCCCATAAGAGATGGACTATATAAGAGATGGACCACCATAAGAGATGGTCTATATAAGAGATGGACTATATAAGAGATGGACTGTATAAGAGATGGACTATATAAGAGATGGACTATATAAGAGATGGTCTATATAAGAGATGGACTATATAAGAGATGGACTATATAAGAGATGGACTGTATAAGAGATGGACTATATAAGAGATGGACTATATAAGAGATGGTCTATATAAGAGATGGACTGTATAAGAGATGGACTATATAATAGATGGACTATATAAGAGATGGACCCCCATAAGAGATGGACTATATAAGAGATGGACTATATAAGAGATGGACTATATAAGATATGGACTATATAAGTGATAGACAACAATAAGAGATGGACTATATAAGAGATGGACAACAATAAGAGATGGACTATATAAGAGATGGACTATATAAGAGATGGACTATATAAGAGATGAACCACTATAAGAGATGGACTATATAAGAGATGGACTATATAAGAGATGGAAAACCATAAGAGATGGACCACCATAAGAGATGGACTATATAAGAGATGGACAATTTCAGAGATGGACTATATCAGAGATGGACCACCATAAGAGATGGACTATATAAGAGATGGACCACCATAAGAGATGGACTATATAAGAGATGGTCTATATAAGAGATGGACTATATAAGAGATGGGCCACCATAAGAGATGGACTATATAAGAGATGGACTATATAAGAGATGGGCCACCATAAGAGATGGACTATATAAGAGATGGACTATATAAGAGATGGACTATATAAGAGATGGACTATATAAGAGATGGACAACCATAAGAGATGGACTATATAAGAGATGGACTATATCAGAGATGGACTATATCAGAGATGGACTATATCAGAGATGGACTATATAAGAGATGGCCTATATAAGAGATGGACTATATAAGAGATGGACTATATAAGAGATGGACTATATAAGAGATGGACAACAATAAGAGATGGACCCCCATAAGAGATGGACTATATAAGAGATGGACCACCATAAGAGATGGACTATATAAGAGATGGACTATATAAGAGATTGACTATATAAGAGATGGACTATATAAGAGATGGTCTATATAAGAGATGGACTATATAAGAGATGGACTATATAAGAGATGGACTATATAAGAGATGGACTATATAAGAGATGGACTATATAAGAGATGGTCTATATAAGAGATGGACTATATAAGAGATGGACTATATAAGAGATAGACTATATAAGAGATAAGAGATGGACTATATAAGAGATGGACTATATTAGAGATGGACCACCATCAGGAAGTGTAAATAAATATAAACTATAGAGAGGATGAGGGAATAATATATATTCACAAGGCCAGGTCAACTATGATAGGCTATAGGAATGGTTGACAAGGCCAGGTCAACTATGATAGGCTATAGGAATGGTTGACAAGGCCAGGTCAACTATGATGGGCTATAGGAATGGTTGACAAGGCCAGGTCAACTATGATAGGCTATAGGAATGGTTGACAAGGCCAGGTCAACTATGATAGGCTATAGGAATGGTTGACAAGGCCAGGTCAACTATGATAGGCTATAGGAATGCTTGACAAGGCCAGGTCAACTATGATAGGCTATAGGAATGCTTGACAAGGCCAGGTCAACTATGATAGGCTATAGGAATGGTTGACAAGGCCAGGTCAACTATGATACGCTATAGGAATGCTTGACATTTTGATCCAATCCCGTATGGCATCCATAGAGCTATGAAAATATAATTTGTCGGTCTATTTAGCCTATTCACATATGAACCGAAGGTCGCGTGCACACGCGCACACACACACAGTGCCCTATCCACGTCCTAAACGAAGGTAGGAGCAGCAGCATAACCTGGCTATTACACGATAACAAGAAGGACACTGCTACTGGATAACAAATAACATCAATAACAATCCAAACATGCACGCTTACTTCCCCAGCTCCTCGAAAAGCTGGAATTCATCGGTGAATCTCGTGCAAATCGTTAACGCCATCCTGAAAGCGACGGCAGTGTAGCAGACCGTAGACGCGATAGAGATGGATGTAATGCGCCCACTAGATCCACACTAGCGTTGTCGTTGACTTCACCACCAGCGCTTTACCGCACGAACGAATAGATAGAAAGCTGAAAAAACAGCGCAGAACAAGGCCAATCATACAGCGATGGCTTCTGTACAACAGCCCTGGCTCGACTGAAGAGAAGAAGAACGCTCTGCCGCAGCGACAGAACGGAAGACGCACCACTAGTCCAGTCACCAAACGCTGTCTGCCGCGAAGGACGATTGTTAAACCTAAATCTCCTTTTTTTTTTGCAACGACAACAGCGTTATTGGGAGGATTTAGGGCAGTGAATCTGGTGTATGCAGCTCACAGAGCGGAGACGCTGCATTTTGTCTGCATTTCTAGCTGTCTGTCCGTCTATAGCGCGTCCCCTCGTTTTGCCACTGAGGTGTGCGTGTGTGGTCGTCACTAGTTACCACAGCCACAAAGTCTAATTATGGCTAAACCCGCATATATCTACAATTTATCTTCTTAAATTTTGATTTATAACCTAACCCTAACCTCAACCCTAACCAAAACCACACTGCCAATCTTGACTTTGTGGCTGTGGTATATTGACAACCCCTCCCACAGGCTCTGCGATCAGCCCCTCTACCCACGTCATCCTTATACTTAAAATACTATCTATCGCCTTCAATAATAATAATAATAGTGACGATGGTGACGATAGTGATAACACGTTATTATATTAAGACATAATACATCGTGAATAAACTGTTATTATTCATCTATGATCATATCTGATTGGTGCGGCAGGTAGCCTAGTGTTTAGAACGTTTGACTAGTAACTCAAAAGTTGCTAGAGCGGATCCCCGGAACAGACAAGGTAAAAAAATCTGTCGTTCTAAACAGGGCAGTTAGGCCGTCGTTGTACATAAGAATTTGTTCTTAACTGGCTTGCCGAGTTAAATAAAGTTTAAATAAATACAATACATAATCAATAAACTGTTATTTGTGTGTTTAATGGTTCTTCTATTCTTGTGGGGATCTTAATGTCCCAACAAGGAAATGTGTCCTTCATGGGGACATTTCCCACATCCCCCATGAGGACATTTCCCACATCCCCCTTGAGGACAAATGCTGTTTTAAACAAAAGGGTTAGGTTTAGAGTTACGTTTAGGGTAAGAGGTTAGGTTTAGAGTTAAGTTTAGGGTAAGAGGTTAGCTTTAGAGTTAAGTTTAGGGTAAGAGGTTAGTTTTAGAGTTACGTTTAGGGTAAGAGGTTCGGTTTAGAGTTAAGTTTAGGGTAAGAGGTTCGTTTTAGAGTTAAGTTTAGGTTAAGAGGTTAGGTTTAGAGTTACGTTTAGGGTAAGAGGTTAGGTTTAGAGTTACGTTTAGGGTAAGAGGTTAGGTTTAGAGTTAAGTTTAGGGTAAGAGGTTAGGTTTAGAGTTAAGTTTAGGGTAAGAAGTTAGGTTTAGAGTTAAGTTTAGGGTAAGAGGTTAGGTTTAGAGTTAGGTTTAGGGTAAGAGGTTAGGTTTAGAGTTAAGTTTAGGGTAAAAGGTTAGGTTTAGAGTTACGTTTAGGGTAAGAGGTTAGTTTTAGAGTTAAGTTTAGGGTAAGAAGTTAGGTTTAGAGTTAAGTTTAGGGTAAGAGGTTAGGTTTAGAGTTAGGTTTATAATTAGGGTAAGAGGTTAGGTTTAGAGTTACGTTTATAATTAGGGTTATGGGTAAATGGTTCAAAGCTGTCGTTCTGCCCCTGAAAAAAGCACTTAACCCACTGTTATTAGGCCGTCATTGTAAATAAGAATGTGTTCTTAACTGACTTGGCCAGTTAAATAAAGGTTAATTTAAACGTGTTAATTAAAATGGGTTGAGGTTAAGGTAAGGGTTAGAAAAGATAGGATTTTGAATGGAAATCAATGTTCGGTCACCACGAGGCTAGATGAAACAAAACGTGTGTGTGTGTGTGTGTGTGTGTGTGGTAACTGGGTACTACAATGCAGTCTGATCACTATAGTTAGATTTTATTTTATTTGACTATTTAAAATACATCCAAATGTTTCACCAGGCAACAGATGTATCCCATAATGACAGAGGATAAATAGTCAAAGTGAATGACTTGTTTCCATGGTGGTCCTCTATTGGTTGGCCACGGTGGTCCTCTATTGGTTGGCCATGGTGGTCCTCTATTGGTTGGCCATGGTAGTCCTCTATTGGTTGGCCATTGTGGTCCTCTATTGGTTGGGCATGGTGGTCCTCTATTGGTTGGCCATGGTAGTCCTCTACTGCTATTAACCCAACCACCCAACTATATGTGATGAAGTGAAAAGGCCCCCCCCCCCCCCCCCACCAGCTAATATAGAACATGAACTGTGGGTAGAGACGGAGGCATCGATTTTTTTCAAAGGTACAGGATTGTTTTATTTATTCAACCCCATCTGAACATATTATATTTTTTTACCATTCCCAAAAGCGCCTGGTGCACATACAGTTAGGTATTATATCTCAGACTGACTTACTAACGCCAGATAGCTTAAAACAATGACAGAAAAACCTCAATGTAAATTGCACTAGAATGATTTGTGGATTTTCTTTCAGGTATTGTTTTCACTTCATTCAACCCGCCTACCAGACACCCGCCCTTCATCCACACAGTATTTCATGACCCTAAACACACAGATTTAACCGTGGGGACTGCAGATGAGACCCACACATCACTAGTTGGTACCCCAACACTGTTACTATCCATTAGGTTGCTACCCAAACGATGTTACTATCCATTCTACCATTAGGTTGGTACCCCAACACTGTTACTATCCATTCTACCATTAGGTTGGTACCCAAACACTGTTACTATCCATTCTACCATTAGGTTGGTACCCCAACACTGTTACTATCCATTAGGTTGGTACCCCAACACTGTTACTAACCATTCTACCATTAGGTTGGTACCCCAACACTGTTACTATCCATTCTACCATTAGGTTGGTACCCCAACACTGTTACTATTCATTCTACAATTAGGTTGGTACCCCAACACTGTTACTATCCATTCAACCATTAGGTTGGTACCCCAACACTGTTACTATCCATTCTACCATTAGGTTGATACCCCAACACTGTTACTATCCATTCTACCATTAGGTTGGTACCCCAACACTGTTACTATCCATTCTACCATTAGGTTGGTACCTCAACACTGTTACTAACCATTCTACCATTAGGTTGGTACCCAAACACTGTTACTATCCATTCTACCATTAGGTTGGTACCCCAACACTGTTACTATCCATTCTACAATTAGGTTGGTACCCCAACACTGTTACTATCCATTCTACCATTAGGTTGGTACCCCAACACTGTTACTATCCATTATACCATTAGGTTGGTACCCCAACACTGTTACTATCCATTCTACCATTAGGTTGGTACCCAAACACTGTTACTATCCATTCTACCATTAGGTTGGTACCCCGACACTGTTACTATCCATTCTACCATTAGGTTGGTACCCCAACACTGTTACTATCCATTCTACCATTAGGTTGGTGCCCCAACACTGTTACTATCCATTCTACCATTAGGTTGGAACCCCAACACTGTTAAGCTGAAGCATTGACCAAAGATAGGGGTCAATCTCCCGAAGAAGGTTGATCATCCTGGAACACGACTCAGTTCCTTTTCTCAACACCATGTCGATGATGTCACGTGCCTTCTCTGCCCTCTCAGCTATCACCTTCACTGACTCCATTTCCTCCTGGTTGATGACTGTGTGTTGCAGGAGTCCGTCCAGCAGTTCATTCAGGACAGGTCTTGACACTCGTTTCACAAACTCTGTCCGTACAGAACGCAGCTGCAGTTTTGCAGAACGAGCCGGACCTCCTGCCCCCAACAAGAGTCAGGTTACAAAATAATTGCATTTGTACATTTACATTTCAGTCATTTAGAAGCAGACTCCTAAAATAAAAGTATTGAGAAAACATTCTGTTTTACAATAACGACCTGAACATATCACATATTCACATTTAGGGACGGTTTCACAGACATAGAAAAACAGACTGGGGCATTCAGAACCAGGCTAATCTACATCAACTCCTGGAGGAGATGTCATTGGGGCATTCAGAACCAGGCTAATCTACATAAATTCCTGGAGGAGATGTCATTGGGGCATTCAGAACCAGGCTAATCTACATCAACTCCTGGAGGAGATGTCATTGGGTCCTTCGGAACCAGGCTAATCTACATCAACTCCTGGAGGCGATGTCATTGGGGCATTCAGAATCAGGCTAATCCACATCAAGTCCTGGAGGAGATGTCATTGGGTCATTCAGAACCAGGCTAATATACATCAAGTCCTGGAGGAGATGTCATTGGGGCATTCAGAACCAGGCTAATCTACATAAATTCCTGGAGGAGATGTCATTGGGGCATTCAGAACCAGGCTAATCTACATCAACTCCTGGAGGAGATGTCATTGGGTCCTTCGGAACCAGGCTAATCTACATAAATTCCTGGAGGAGATGTCATTGGGGCATTCAGAACCAGGCTAATCTACATCAACTCCTGGAGGAGATGTCATTGGGTCCTTCGGAACCAGGCTAATCTACATCAAGTCCTGAAGGAGATGTCATTGGGTCCTTCAGAACCAGGCTAATCTACATCAAGTCCTGGAGGAAATGTCATTGGGTCCTTCAGAACCAGGCTAATCTACATCAACTCCTGGAGGCGATGTCATTGGGGCATTCAGAATCAGGCTAATCCACATCAAGTCCTGGAGGAGATGTCATTGGGTCATTCAGAACCAGGCTAATATACATCAAGTCCTGGAGGAGATGTCATTGGGGCATTCAGAACCAGGCTAATCTACATCAAATCCTGGAGGAGATGTCATTGGGGCATTCAGAACCAGGCTAATATACATCAAGTCCTGGAGGAGATGTCATTGGGGCATTCAGAACCAGGCTGATCTACCTCAAGTCCTGGAGGAGATGTCATTGTTCTTGAAGACAGTATTTTATAATCTGGACTAGTCCAGGTCCTACACTAAACCCTGTTGCCCTCAAGTCATTGGTTTGTACATTGCATTCGGAAAGTATGACTTGTTCCACATTTTGTTACGTTACAGCCTTTTTCTAAAATCAATCTATACACAACATCCCATAATGACAAAGCAAATAACAGGCTTTTGCTAATTTTTACACATGTATTAAAAGATACTCGAAATCGAGCTGATGGATCTTGTTTCCATTGATCATCCTTGAGATGTTTCTACAACTTAATTGGAATGAACCTGTGGTAAATTCAATTTATTGGAATGCACACACCTTTCTATATAAAGTCCCACAGTTGACAGTGCATGTCAGAGTAAAAAACAAGACATGAGGTCGAAGGAATTTGTCCATAGAGCTCTGAAAAAAAGAAGATCTCGAGGCGCAGATATGGAGAAGGGTACCAAAAAAATATCTGCAGCATTGAAGATCCCCAAGAACACAGTGGTCATTCTTAAATGGAAGAAGTTTGAAACCAACAAGACTCTTCCTAAACCTAGAGCCAAACTGAGCAGTCTGGACAGAAGGGCCTTGGTCAAGAAGGTGATCAAGAACCCAATGGTCACTCTGACAGAGCTCCAGAGTTCCTCTGTGGAGATGAGAGAGCCTTCCATAAGGACAACCATCTCTGCAGCACTCCACCAATCAGGCCTTTATGTCAGAGTGGCCAGACGGAAGCCACTCCTCAGTAAAAGACACATGACAGCCTGCTTGGAGATTGACAAAATGCATGATAAGACTCTCAGAGCAGGAAAAAGATTCTCTGGGTATGAAACCAAGATTGAACTATTTGGCCTGAATGCCAAGCTTCACGTCTGGAGGAAACCTTGCATCATGCTGTGGGGATGTTTTTCAGCGGCAGGGAATGGGAGACTAGTCAGGATCGAGGGAAAGATGAACGTTCAAAGAGATCCTTGATGAAAACCTGCTCCAGAGTGCTCAGGACCTCAGACTGGGGCGAAGATTCAGATCATGAGAAACAAGATTCTCTGGGTATGATGAAACCAAGATTGAACTATTTGGCCTGAATGCCAAGCTTCACATCTGGAAGAAACCTGTCACCATCCCTACAGTGAAGCATTGAGGTCGGCAGCATCTGTACAGTGAAGCATAGAGGTGGCAGCATCATACTGTGGGGATGTTTTCAGTGACAGCGACTGGGGGACAAGTTAGGATCAAGGGAAAGATTAATGGAGTAAAGTACAGAGAGATCCTTGATGAAAACCTACTCCAGAGCGCTCAGGACCTCAGACTGAGGCGAAGGTTCCCCTTCCAACAGGACAACATCCCTAAGCACACAGTCAGGAAAATACAGGAGTGGCTTGGGGACAAGTCTCTGAATGTCCATGAGAGGCCCAGCCAGAGTCCGGACTTGAACCTGATCTAACATCTCTGGAGAGACCTTAAAATAGCTGTGCAGCAACACTCCCCATCCAACCTGACAGAGCTTGAAAGGATCTGCAGAGAAGAATGGGAGAAACTCTGTGCTGAGTAAAGGTTCTGAATACTTATGTAAATGTGATATCTGTTTTTGCTTTGTCATTATGGGGTATTGTGATGTCATTATGGGGTATTGTGATGTCATTATGGGGTATTGTGATGTCATTATGGGGTATTGTGATGTCATTATGGGGTATTGTGATGCCATTATGGGGTATTGTGATGTCATTATGGGGTATTGTGTGTAGATTGATGAGGAAAGAAAACAATTGAATCCATTTTAGAACAAGGCTGTAACGTAAGAAAAAGTGGAAAAAGTCAAGTCAATACTTCCCGAATGCTCTGTAACTCTCATGGTTACTTACTTGTTGAACTGGTGTCAGCGATGTATTCATCTGAAAGATAAACAAAATTAGGTTATATCACTCTAAATAGCATCTGGTACTAAAGTACAAAGTTATGAATGACATAGGCTCCTTCCTACCTGTTGGTACTATTTCTTTCCACGCTGTCGTCTCATCATCACCAAATAATTCCATCGCAATGTCAATCCCTGTCATTTTCACAACCGCCCTGAAAAAGCTTGGTGTGGTGTCTCTATGTATGAGATGAACCCTCTGGAGGGGGAGAGAGATGGTGAGAGAGAGAGAGAGAGCGAGAGAGATCAATGCATAGAACTGTGACTGAAATGTCAGATTCATGTTCTTAGTCAACTAAAACTGTACCGGTGGATTGATGGAGGTTGAACAGGGAATGTTCAGTCTGAAGGAACTCTTCAGCTTGAAAGACCGCTCTGGTCTTGTGTTGGGAAACCTTTTAGACCCTTGAAACTTTATTTCCTGTTGTTCCACAGCCTGCGAAACGAGGCACGGAATGCCCAGCCAGTCAATGTATAGTCTGATTCAAACATGATTCAGAAAACTCAAAAAGCATTGAGGCCATTCATTAATTTCGAAATCTTTTCCATTAACTTCTTGAGAATACTTGACACGCAGACGTCCCAAGTATGCCCCTGGAAATGCAAATGCGCTACGCTAAATGCTAAATGTACTCGTTACAACTCAATCTTTGATCAAAATTCACAAGCAGGGTATTGAATTAAAGCTACACTCGTTGTGAACCTAGCCAGCAAGTCAGATTTTTAAAATGCTTTTCGGCGAAAGCATCAGAAGCTATTATCTGATAGCATGCACCCCCCAAAATGCCAGCTCGACACGTAAACAACAGATTTTGCGATAGCCGGCGCTACCCAAAACGCAGAAATAAAATATAAAACATTCATTACCTTAGACGAGCTTCTTTCTTGGCACTCCTATATGCCCCATAAACATCACTATTGGGTCTTTTTTTCGTTTAAATCGGTCCATATATACCCAAAATAGCTTTGTATGGAAGCTGTGTCATTCAGAAAAAATCAACGTTTTTAAACGCTGCGTAATTTTTTAAAATTAAAAAAGTCGACGATAAACTTTCACAAAACACTTCGAAATCCTTTTGTAATCCAACTTTAGGTATTAGTAAACGTTTATAATCTATCAAAATGATTACAGGGCGATGTCTCTTCAATAGGTCCTCACTTCAAAAACAATGCCATCTGATCTCTCCTTAAACTGCATCCGGGTGAAGACTGGGAAACTGGAGTTCAGACAGATGTATTTTCCAACAATTAATTCAATTGAAAATTAGTACAATGGCGCCATCGTGCGGAATTTGTATGAGGTGCAGGCAGATTCCCATTAAATTCTGTTCTCTTTTAACAACTGGTGGAAGTGACTTATGGAAATTATTTTTTGCTTTCAGAGAGCAGTTTTTCTTGCGTTTTTCAATGAAACACACGATCTGTTATAGTCACAGCCGTGATTTAACCAGTTTTATAAACTTCAGAGTGTTTTCTATCCACACATACTAATCATATGCATATACTATATTCCTGGCATGAGTAGCAGGACGCTGAAAAGTTGCGCGATTTTTAACAGAATTTTCAAAAAAGGTGGGGGTAGAAGTAAGAGGTTTTAAGGAGAATAGCAACACACTTATCTTCATGTAATGAGTGTCAACATAAACTGCACCATTGGTTAGTTAAGGTCATCTCTATAATAATGGTACCTCACCTGTATCTGGCCGGGGTTACTGGGGAACAGGTATAGGCGTGGAATTAATGTTTCCCTTTTCACTGTCAGATAGAGCATCAGCTCACAGTGGACATCTACGTTCCAAGAAAGGATATAGCTCAGTATAACAGAGATAGCTGAGAACTTGGGATGGAGAATCTTAGCATGGAATCTGGTGACCTCATGCACTTCCTCTAAAGACACTCCATGTTCCTCTACATGAAGAATCTTCATCTCATTCCTCAGGGAAGGGTTGGTCCCTGAACAACACAATAAAAAGGAGACAGAAAGACAAATATTGTATTATTCATCCAACTAAGACACAAAGAATATGCAGTACCAGATCACAGTAAACTCAAACTCCCAGAACAGTTCATTCATTAACTCAGGAAGTGAAACTCAGTTACATGGAAACATCTTTCTGAATACTATTTCTATATGGTTTTACCCAAACAGAAACAGTGTGGCAGATGAACTTCCTCCAGTTCACCTAACTCCATAGTGATGTCCAGCAATGGACCACCTTGTGTGTACTGCATGTCTTTCAGAAGTTGACTGTAGGGTTCCCAGTTCCTGAAGTGATACTTCAGAATGACATCTCTCTCACACAGCCAGCGGAGCCCAGACACTGTGCACTCATAACTCCCTTTGGGTGTCCTGTGCCTGAGGGCAACAACAAGATATGGTAGAGAGGGTCAATGGTCAAATGGAGAGGTTGGATTAGAAGACTATTCCCAAAGGTAACGGGGAAATACACTAGCAAGTGGAATGAAATGTTACAAGTAGTTATTTTACCTGAACATTGTCACTCCCTGGACAGTGGAAGTCAAGGGTTCAATCTGAAGCCAGTGTGTGGAGTCCTGAACAAGGACAAGCATGTCAGTAATATATGTGGGGCCTGTTTCCTGGACACAGATTGAGTCTAGTGCTGGACTAAAAAGCATGCTCAATGGAAGTTTCAATAGAAAGTTCTTTAAGGTCCAGGACTAGACCTAATCTGTGTCCGGGAAACTGGCCCATTAACCAAAGTAACGAATCTAATGTATTTATTCAATGTTACATGGAATGCTGGGGATTTATCAATTAAACTGTCTAATGATAAAATATGACAACAGGTAAAATCCTGCATGCCTCCAAGCAGAACACAGGACTGTCTATATCCCAGTATGAATGGTTGGTCAGAACACACCTGGCTTTGAGACTGTGTTTATATTACTAAAGCAGAACACAGGACTGTCTATATCCCAGTATGAATGGTTGGTCAGTACACACCTGGCGTTGAGACTGTGTTTATATTACTAAAGCAGAACACAGGACTGTCTATATCCCAGTATGAATGGTTGGTCAGTACACACCTGGCTTTGAGACTGTGTTTATATTACTAAAGCAGAACACAGGACTGTCTATATCCCAGTATCAATGGTTGGTCAGTACACACCTGGCTTTGAGACTGTGTTTAAATTACTAAAGCAGAACACAGGACTGTCTATATCCCAGTATGAATGGTTGGTCAGTACACATCTGGCTTTGAGTCTGTGCCTGACTCCTGCAGGTATGTAAAAGTGAGAATTGACATTATGACTTACCTCAACATGGTCACAAGTCTTACAGCTCTGAGGAATCCCTGAAGTCAAAAGTAGTTTAAAATTGACAACATAATAATTAATTAATAATTATTATATAGACTTGTAATAAAAATGAATATAACTTATATAATATAATAATATATAATGTTTTGTAGACGTTGGGGTCTGATTTCTGGTAGATTCTAGGATGAGAGCTTAAAGGTAGAGTCAGCTAAATTATGTTGTACGAGCAGAACCACAGATATTGTGATGAGCAAGATGCCCGACTTCTCTCTCACACAGTCACACAAAGTATCTGCCCAGGTGCAAGGGTTCTCTTCACTCTCTTACAGTGTGGTAGTCACGGGACCAAAACAGCAGAGAAGATTAGCCTTGCTCTCTAATGTTCTTTGTTGTTATGGAAGTTCACCCATTATGCTGTTTACCTTTGTGCGTCTACGTCGTATCGCTGACTCTACCTTTAAGTTTGTTTTCACCAAATAGATCATGATTGTGTTCCTTGTCAACTCAAGTATAATGAATGCTTTTTATCGTATTTTGATTTTTAAAACAATTATCAGTTAACTCACATGTCTCAGGTCCAGGCTTGATCCAACACTCTCCACCATGGTCGCTGGTGATGGACAAGCAGGAGGACAGTGATTAAACTAAATATAACTTATAAAGGCTTGATATAGCATACATACATACGGTCTAACTGTCTATAGGTCCAACAGAACACAATAAAACACACCACTACTACTAATCTAACTGTCTGTAGGTCCAACAGAACCCAACACACCACTACTACTAATCTAACTGTCTGTAGGTCCAACAGAACCCAACACACCACTACTACTAATATAACTGACTGTAGGTCCAACAGAACACAACACACCACTACTACTAATCTAACTGTCTGTAGGTCCAACAGAACCCAACACACCACTACTACTAATCTAACTGTCTGTGGGTCCAACAGAACACATTAAAACACACCACTACTACTAATCTAACTGTCTGTAGGTCCAACAGAACGCATTAAAACACACCACTACTACTAATATAACTACTACTAATCTAAGCCCATAGAAACACATTGAAGAACACATACATAGAAGACAGTCAAAAAATAAATCATAAGACAAGGTTTTGAAGTGTCTTTCCTACATGTAGGAGATATAAGAAAGCTTTGGCAATATGTTTTGGGGGGTTAGTGACAACACTACCTTCAAATGGAGAACACCATCGTGTTCGTGAAAATCGGCCCTTTTCATTGTGGGGTCAGATGAGTTTGTAGCCAAACCGGTTCTGACGCTACAAACACAAGTTAGCACGTTGACAGTTCTGACAAAACGCTCTGCCACCTTTCACCGTGGATGAGGTGGATTGAAACACAGATATATCTATCTTAAACTGGCGGATGTGTCACACCCTGATCTGTTTCTCCTGTCCTTGTGATTGTCTCCACCCCCCTCCAGGTGTAGCCCATCTTCCCCATTATCCCCAGTGTATTTATACCTGTGTTCTCTGTTTGTCTTTTGCCAGTTCGTCTTGTTTGTCAAGTTAACCAGCGTTTTTGTTCTCAGCTCCTGCTTTTCCCAGTCTCTCTTTTTCTCGCCCTTCTGGTTTTGACCCTTGCCGGTCCTGACTCTTAGACCACTTGCCTGACCACTCTGCCTGCCCCTGAGCCTGCCTGTACCTTTGCCCCACCTCTGGATTGTTGACCTCTGCCTGCTTTGAGCGGTTTATCGCCTGCCCCTGTTGGAATATTAAACTATTGTCAATTCAATGTGTCTGCATCTGATTCCTGATAATACGAACTGGCCATGACTGACCCAGCCAGCTGCACAACGCCATCTCCACCCAGTGAGCCACCATCGATAGGCACGAGGAATTGCTTCGTCGCCTTGTGGAGGGGGGTCCAAACGTTGGCTGAATGCCATGACCGGGCGTTGGACAGTTTGCTGGAGCAATTCCACGGGTTGTCGGGGAGGCAGCCTCAGCTGCTAGCAGCGCCGTCTGATTGGTCACTCCACCTTCTCGGGAGCCCCGCTTACCTCCTACAGAACATACCTCCTTACCTCCTACAGAACATTTCAATGGAGAGCCGAGCACCTGCCGGGCATTCCTAGCTCAGTGTGCTCGTCTTCGAACTTCAGCCTTCCTCCTTCCACTCGGATCACTCTAAGATAGCCTACCTTATCACGCTGATGTCCAGGAGAGCTCTCACCTGGGATACTGCCATGTGGGAACAACAGCCGGCCAAATGCGCTAGTCTGGAGGGGTTCGTGGAAGATGTGGGGAAGGTTTTTGATGCCCCATTCTCCGGGCGAGAGGCCCCCCGGAAACTAATCCAGCTTTGGCAGTACTCCCGCACATTGGAGGCACTGAGGCACTGAGGCACTGTTCGATATGTTTCTGCACAATGTCTCGAAGGAGGTCAAGGACGAGCTTGCAGCGCGGGAGTTACCTACGGAGCTCAATTCCATCATCACTTTGACCATCTGAATCAATGGGCGATTATGGAACAACGGAGGGAGAGGAAATTGGACTACGATGGTTCCGGATGTCGCCGCGTTTGTCTCCACCTGCACGGTCTGTGCTCAGAATAGATGTCATAGATGGCTCTCAAAGTGCTTGATAGGAAGCCCAATAGCCATCATCATTGTCACATTCTTAGAAAGCATGAGCTCTTGAGTTGGGAAAATCTTGTGCAATACACCGACGCATGTCTTGTATTCAAGATCCTTAATGGCCTGGCTCCCCCTCCACTCAATATTTTTGTTAAACAGAAAACCCAGACATATGGCAGCAGATCCACAAGGTCTGCCATGAGAGGTGACTGTATAGTTCCCCTAAGGAAAAGCACCTTTAGTAAATCTGCATTCTCTGTGAGAGCTTCCCATGTCTGGAATACACTGCCATCAGACACACATAACTGCACCACATATCACACTTTCACAAAATGCTTGAAGACATGGCTAAAGGTCAATCAGATTTGTGAACATGGTCCCTAGCTGTGTGTTGCCGCTTTCCATGTTGTCTGTTGTCTGTAGCTTGTGAGGTGTGGAAACACTTTGTTGCTTTTATTAATTTTGTCTTGCTGCTTTTTGTTTTATGTTGCTCTGTCTGTATGCTACGTCTTGCTTGTCCTATGTTGCTCTGTATGCTATGTCTTGCTTGTCCTATGTTGCTATGTCTTGCTTGTTCTATGCTGCTATTGTCTATATTGTAATTGTTTTTAATAACCTGCCCAGGGACTGCGGTTGAAAATTAGCCGGCTGGCTAAAACCGGCACTTTTACTGAAACGTTGATTAATGTGCACTGTCCCTGTAAAAATAAAAATAAACTCAAACTCAAACTCAAGAATAAGACTACTCGGCAAGCTCCGGCTGGTCTTCTGCAACCACTGCCTGTCCCTCACCGTCCCTGGTCCCACATATCCCTGGATTTCGTAACGGGTCTCCCACAGTTTGAGGAAAACACTGCCATCATGACCATGGTTGACTGGTTTTTCAAGGCCGCTTACTTCATTCCACTCCCAAAACTACCCTGGTCCAAGGAGACGGCCCAGCTCATGGACCAGCACGTCTTCCGGATCCATGGACCTCCCGTGGACATGGTCTCCGACCGGGGTCCTCAGTTCTCATCCCAGTTCTGGAAGGCGTTCTGCACCCTCATTGGGTCGTCGGCCAGCCTGTCCTCTGGGTTCCACCTCCAGTCCAATGGCCAGTCGGAGCGAGCCAAACAGGATCTTGAGACAACTCTGCGCTGCCTGGTCTCCTCTAGCAGGAGGAAGAGATCAGCGCACCTTCTGCCCAGATGTTTGTCCGCCGCTGTCGCCGTACCTGGAGGAGAGCCCGGTCGGCCCTCCTCAAGACCACCTCCAGGAATCGACGACAAGCGGGTCACCATCGGACCCCGGCTCCCCGGTATCGTCTTGGGCAGAAGGTATGGCTATCCACCCAGGATCTGCCGCTCCGGGTGGAATCCCACAAACTCTCCCGCAAGTTTATCGGCCCATTCCCAATCTCCAAGATTATAAGCCCCTCTGCTGTTCTTCTTCTGTTGCCCTGTACCCTTTGTATACATTCCACCTTTCATGTGTCCAGACTCAAACCAATGTCTCACAGCCCTTCGTCTCTGGTGTTTCCAGGCCCACCCCTCTACCGGCTTACACAGTGAGGCATCTCCTGAAGATTCGACCTTGGGGCAGGTGGTTCCAGTACCAGGTTGACTGGGAGGGTTATGGCCCAGAGGAGAGGTGATGGGTCCCTGCCAGGGACATCCCGGACCTAGGCTTCATCGCAGATTTTCAATGCTGACACCACGGTCAACCAGGTATGCCCCCAGGTAGGACGCCAGGTGGCGCCCCTAGAGGGGGGGGGGGCACTGTCACTCCATGATCTGTTTCATCTCCTGACCCCTCCTGTCTCAGCCTCCAGTATTTATGCTGCAGTAGTTTATGTGTCGGGGGGCTAGGGTCAATTTGTTATATCTGGAGTACTTCTCCTGTCCTATTCGGTGTCCTGTGTGAATCTAAGTGTGCGTTCTCTAATTCTCTCCTTCTCTCTTTCTCTCTCTCGGAGGACCTGAGCCCTAGGACCATGCCCCAGGACTACCTGACATGATGACTCCTTGCTGTCCCCAGTCCACCTGACTGTGCTGCTGCTCCAGTTTCAACTGTTCTGCCTTATTATTATTCGACCATGCTGGTCATTTATGAACATTTGAACATCTTGACCATGTTTTGTTATAATCTCCAACCGGCACAGCCAGAAGAGGACTGGCCACCCCACATAGCCTGGTTCCTCTCTAGGTTTCTTCCTAGGTTTTGGCCTTTCTAGGGAGTTTTTCCTAGCCACCGTGCTTCTACACCTGCATTGCTTGCTGTTTGGGGTTTTAGGCTGGGTTTCTGTACAGCACTTTGAGATATCAGCTGATGTACGAAGGGCTATATAAATAAATTGGATTTGATTTGATTTGACCTGTCCTTGTGACCGGCTCCACCCCCCTCCAGGTGTCGCCCATCTTCCCTATTACCCCCTGTGTATTTATACCTGTGTTCTCTGTTTGTACGTTGCCAGTTCGTCTTGTTTGTCAAGTCAACCCGCGGTTTTGATCTCAGCTCCTGCTTTTCCCCAGTCTCTCTTTTCTCGCCCTTCTGGTTTTGACCCTTGCCTGTCCTGACTCTTAGCCAGCATGCCTGACCACTCTGGCTGCCCCTGACCCTTGACCCTGAGCCCGCCTGCCGACCTGTACCTTTGCCCCACCTCTGGTTTACTGACCCCTGCCTGCCTCGACCTGTCTATTGCCTGCCCCTGTTGGAATATTAAACCATTGTCAAATCAATGTGTCTGAATCTGGGTCTTACCTTGATTCCTGGTAGGATGATTGAAGAGGATTTTGTTATTATGTTACCTAGAATGATTGTTACCTAGATCGATGACTCACCTTTGATTGTGTCGATCGTCTATCTGACACAGAGTGACTGAGGAGGAGGAAACCTCAAACCCAAACCCAGGATAGAGGGGTTCAGTGAATCTGGTGTGTTCTGTGTAAAGGTGTGTCAGTGTACCAGAGGAGGACACACTATAGAAGGACAAAGTACCAGCTGACCAGTCCAGATACACTCCAACTCTGTTAGGAACTGGATCAGAGATGGATCTTCTGACACTGACTCCGGGATGGTAAAAGTCATAACCGCTATCAGAGCAGAATAAACACCAGGACTTCCTATTGAGTCCAATCCAACTGTCATCCTCATCTCCCCTCCTCTTCATTCCTTTGTACACCACACCAATGTAAATCTGGTCACCGTCCATCTCCACCACCCAGTAATAACGACCTCCAGATAAGCCTTCTCTGCAGAGAACTTGGAAAAGACAATCAAATCTGTCTGGATGGTCTTCATAATGTTGCTTCTCCAACACCCATGTCACCTTCCTGTTCCCCTCAGAGAGTATCAGGTGTGGGTTTACTGTATTTGGGTCCAGGGTGAGATGACAAGCATCTGTAGACAAAAAGGAGAGTTTGATCAAACCACATCTTCATATAAAATGTTACAGTGCAAGTATTGATTAGTTACCATAGTTCTGAATATACAGTTAATTAGGATTGAAGAGACTTACATTTCCTCAGCCCTGATTTCAGCCTGCACTCTCCACCATGATCCACACTGTAGGAGAAACAGGTTATTGACTGACGAAGACCTAATAAAGCAGTCAACATTTAAACCATATTGTTGTGTTCTGGTGCACTATCCAAGTTCATTACTAGAGACATACAGGTATTCTATCCTAGCTACTGCATACAGAATGGAAACATACAGGTATTCTATCCTACCTACTGCATACTGAACAGAGTACAATTCATTACTAGAGACATACAGGTATTATATCCTACCTACTGCATACAGAACAGAGTACAATTCATTACTAGAGACATACAGGTATTTTATCCTACATACTGCATACAGAATGGAGTACAATTCCAACAGGATATCAGAGATGCAGAAGAAGAGTATTCATGTGGTGATGATGTATGCTGTGTTGGAGTGCTCAGCCTGCTGAGTAAACTTCCCCCTTAATTCTACCATCAAGTCCTCATGTTACTGAACCTACTCCACTACATACAGTGGCAAGAAAAAGTATGTGAACCCTTTGGAATTACCTGGAATTCTGCATAAATTGGTCATCAAATGTAAACAACAATAGACAAACACAGTCTGCTTATGCTAATAACACACAAACAATTCTACGTTTTCATGTATTTATTGAACACACCATTGTCACGATGTAAACCACGATGTGCTAAGGTTGCATAATGGTCAAATTTTCTAAGACCAAAACATGGCGGGGTACGCTGGTTAAACATTACAAGTCTACCAGAGGATAAGACTAGAAAACATGGAACTCTTACATACAACTGTTACATGTTAAAATGGTTAAGAACTACAACTCTACGGAGACCATTCAGCTGTAGTTTTGGCTGTAGTTTTGGCTGAACGGTTGGAAAAGAGTTCAACTCTGAGACTATCAACTCTGAGACTATCGATTGGATTTAATAACTGGTTGAAGCTCCTTCAATAACCTCAAACCAAATGTTTTCTGTTGTTGCGGATCAGACCTGCACAATGGTCGGGAGAAATTCTGGACCATTCATCTTTACGAAACTGTTTCAGTTCAGCAATATTCTTGGGATGTCAGGTGTGAACCGGTCTCTTGAGGTCCTGCCACAGCATCCCAATCGGGTTGAGATCAGGACTTCTGTGTTTTGGGTCATTGCCCGGTTGCATCACCAATCTTCTGTTGAGCTTAAATTGGCGGAGAAGATAGCCTTCCTGCAAAATGTCTTGATCAACGGAAAAAATGAATTCCCAAATTTATAATAGCAAGGTGTCCAGTCCCCGAGGCAGCAAAGCAGCCCAAAACCATGATACTCCCTCCACCATACTTTACAGTTGGGATGAGGTTTTGATGTTGGTGTGCTGTGCCTTTTTTTCTCCACACAGTGTTGTGTGTTCCTTCCTTCCAAAAAACTAAACTTTAGTTTCATCCACAGAATATTTTGCCAGTAGCTCTTTTTCTTCAGATGTGCAGCAATGTTTTTTTCTGGCATCTTCCGTGGCGTCCTCCCTTGAACACCATTCTTGTTTAGTGTTTTACATATCGTAGACTCGTCAACAGAGATGTTAGCATGTTCCAGAGATTTCTGTAAGTCTTTAGCTGACACTCTAGGATTCTTCTTAATTAACCTCATTGAGCATTCTGTGCTGTGATCTTGCAGTCATCTTTGCAGGACGGCCACTCCTAGGGAGAGTAGTAACAGTGCTGAACTTTCTCCATTTATAGACAATTTGTCTTGCCGTGGACTGATGAAAATCAAGGCTTTCAGAGATACTTTTCTAACCCTTTCTTAATCTTAGGTCTTCTGAGATCTATTTTGTTCGTGCTTCACATCAGGCAATGTTTCTTGTGAATAGAAAACTCAAATTTTGTGAGTTTTTTTTATATGGCAACGTAGCTCTAACCAGCATCTCCAATCTCGTCTCATTGATTGGACTCCAGGTTAGCTGACTCCTGACTCCAATTGGCTTTTGTAGAAGTCATTAGCCTAGGGGTTCACATACATTTTCCAATCTACACTGTGAATGGTTAAATTCTTTATTCAATATAGACAATAAAAATACAATAGTTTGTGTGTTATTAGTTTAAGCACACTGTGTTTGTCTATTGTTGTGACTTTCATGACCAACTGATGCTGAAATCCAGGTAATTCCAAAGGGTTCACATCATTGGTATTGCACCTGTATGACACAACCGCTGCTCACACTATTAGGACATCTATTCTGACTTACTTCAGCTTCATCAGTTTATATGTGGGATCCACCAGAGCAGCTGAAAGCAGTTCCCCTGCAGAGTCTCCTGGGTGATTGTAGCTCAGGTCCAGCTCTTTCAGGTGGGAGGGGTTTGACCTCAGAGCTGAAGACAGAGCAGCACAGCCCTCCTCTGTGACCAGACAGCCAGACAGCCTACAGAGAGACACAACAGCTGTCTCGGTTGGTGTACTGGTGTCAATCGTCTTGTAGGACACCAATACATTTGTCCATGACACAAACATTTTGATGAAATATTAGATTTTCAGAGTATTTATTTCACTAAGCTCAGTACCGACCTGACTGAAACAGCTGTACTTACCCCAGTGTGTGTTTACAGTCTGGATCCTCCAGTCAAGCAGACAGCAGTGTAACTCAGCCCAGTACCAACCTGACTGAAACAGCTGTACTTACCCCAGTGTGTGTAGTTTATAGTCTGGATCCTTTAGTCCAGCAGACAGCAGTGTAACTCCTGAGTCCTGCAGGTCATTGTCTCTCAGCTCCAGTTGTTTCAGTTGTGAGTTGGGTGAACTCAGGACTGAGGCCAGATCTGAACAGCAACCCTCTGTCAGACCACACTGACCTAGACTAGAGGGCAGAAGAACACATGATTAACACATGTTGAAAACATCCACATAATAACTCATACTGAAGATAGTTAACTCACACTAGTGTCTGTATGTTGCAGAGTGGACTGGTTAGTCCAACACAGAGCAGCTCCACTCCTCTGTCTCCCAGGTCATTGTAGCTGAGGTCCAGTTCTCTTACGGGGGAGTTTGGTGTCTGCAGAGCTGAGGCCAGAGTCTCACAAGATTCATATGTGAGGTTACAGCCGGCTAGTCTGGAGAGAGGAGATATAGTGATACACTTTTTCTAACACAGGCTGGACCTCTGCAGGCAGAATGAGAGCAAAGTACACTGACCCCAAAAATATCAACTCAACATGCAACCACTTCAAAGATTGAACTGAGGTACAGTGCATTAGGAAATCAACTAATTGAAATTAATTCATTAGGTCCTAATCTATGAATTTCACATGACTGGGAATACAGATATAATTCAGAAAACCAGTCAGTATCTGGTGTGACCACCATTTGCCTCATCTCCTTTCGTATAGAGTTGATCAGGCTGTTTATTGTGGCCTGTGGAATGTTCTCCCGCTCCTCTTCAATGGCTGTGCAAAGTTGCTGGATATCGGCGGGATCTGGAACACGCTGTCGTACACTTTCGATCCAGAGCATCCCAAACATGCTCAAAGGGTGACATGTCTGGTGAGTATGCAGGACATGAGAGAACTGGGAAATGTTTTAGCTTCCAGGAATTGTGCACAGATCCAATATGGGGCTGTGCATTATCATGCTGAAACATGAGGTGATGGCGGCAGATGAATGGCACGACAATGGGCCTCAGGATCTCGTCACTGTATCTCTGTGTTTTTTTCAAATTGCCATTGATAAAATTCAATTGTGTTCATTGTCCGTAGCTTATTCCTGTCCATACCATAACCCTCCCGCCGCCATGGGGCACTCGGTTCGCAAAGTTGACATCAGCAAACCTAAAATTAAGTTGGATGCGGCTTATGGTAGAGAAATAAACATTGAGTTCTCTGGAAACAGCTCTGGTGGACATTCTTGTAGTCACCATGCCAATTGCATGCTCCCTCAAAAGTGTCATGTCTGCAACAGTAGGGACATGAGAAATTCATGTTCAAGTCATCAAATGCTCTGAAAAAAGAAAAATTATCTGCAAAAAAATGAATCAATTGCTAGCTAGCTAGCTACGTCTATCTTCGCTGGACCTGTGTTCACAATGTGTCCAATTGACTTCGCTAGTCCTGTGTTCACAATGTATCCAATTGACTTCGCTAGTCCTGTGTTCACAATGTATCCAATTGACTTCGCTAGTCCTGTGTTCACAATGTATCCAATTGACTTCGCTAGTCCTGTGTTCACAATGTATCCAATTTCGGTTTTGCTTTCTGTAACTTTGTTGCTTGTCCTCTCTGCATGTATAGGCGCTTATCGCGTCATCATATCTTTTCCAGCTGTCCCGTAATCTGATTTGAATGTGCATTCTAGAATGCCCTTCTAGCCAATCAGAAATGAGCCTTCAACAATGCTGAGGAATAACTCACGTTAAAAACATACCAACTCACTCAAGATATTTAACCTTTGTGTGGTGCCTCCAGGAATGTGGCCGGGGGATAGTCACTGTTTTGAGTGTCAGCAACACCCCACAACCAGCATTGTAGGTTGCAGCAAGCTAGGCTGCCGCAAGCTAGGCTGCCGCAAGCAAGCTAGGCAGGGCTATATCCACTCCTGAGTCCACTTAGCCTCGTTATGCAGCAACGCTCCTGGGACATTTAAGGTGTTGCTTTAGTTCAGCAAGGGAGAGCTCCTGGCTGCACATTGTGGTCTCCACAGGAAAACTAGCCGGACTGCAAGTGAAGCTGGGTAGTAGCCTAGCTAGTTTTCATTCAAGTTAAGTCTAACTCTAGGTTCAGATCATTAGAGCCTTTTGTTTTCAGTTACAGTTTGATAACCTTAGTGATTCTATTATTTTGAATAAATGTGCCAGACTAGCAGGTTTACACTCCTATGTGTTAGACTGATATGGTTCCATCCTGCCAGCCACACCAAGAGAGTCGTAACATTTATCTTATATATTTATCACATTTTATGTATATGTAATAACTACGAATAAATAAACAATAAAGAAACAGGGGATACTGAAGATATTTAACTCACACTAGTGTCTGTATGTTGCAGAGTGGATTGGTTAGTCCAACACAGAGCAGCTTCACTCCTCTGTCTTCCAGGTCATTGTAGCTGAGGTCCAGTTCTCTCAGAGGGCAGTTTGGTGTCTGGTGAATTGAGACCAGAGTCTCACAGGATTTATATGTGAGTTTACAGCCATCCAGTCTGGAGAGATGAGATAATCTGTTAGATATACAAATCCTTCATTATAATGATACTGTATACATCAACTCAATAACAGAACTTACAGTGCTCTCTTGCAGGTTTTCACTACCGGCATTAACCTCTGATAACCTTTCTCTGATGTGTTGTATCTCTTCAGTTTAAACTTCTCCAGCACCTCCTCTGACATCAGTAACAGGTAGGCCAGGGCTGAACATTGGTCAGGTTTTAGTCTTGTTTCTGAAAGAGTTCCTGAATGCAGGGAGTTCTGCATGTCTTCAACTAGAGAGTTGGCACCAAGTTCATTCAGACAGTGGAACAAGTTGATGATCCTTTCTGGTGAGGATTCCTCCTTGATCTTGTCTGAAAGGAACCTGACTGTTCTCTCAACTGTTTCCTCATTGGTCTGTGTTGTACTTCCTGTCTGTGTCAGAAGGCCTCGTAACAGATTCTGATTGGACTCCAGTGAGAGACCCAGAAGGAAGCGGAGGAACAGGTCCAGGTGTCCATTCTCACTCTTCAGAGCCTGGTCCACTGCAGTCCTGTGTAAGTCAGACAACTGGATTGACTCCTTCTCGTCATAATCACTAGTGGGGGAGAAAACATTTTCCTTCTTGTCCAAACAAGATTCTAAAGCATGCACTGCTGCTAGAAACTCCTGAATGCTCAGATGCAGAAAGCTGTAGACCTTGTCTTGGTACAGCCCACATTCTTCTTTAAAGATCTCTGTACACAATGCTGAGTACTCTGACGCCTCTGTGACATCAAGGCCACACTCTCTCAGGTCCTCCTCATAGAAGATCAGGTTGCCCTTCTGCAGCTGTTGGAAAGCCAGCTTTGCCAGTTTCAGGATCATCTCTTTGTCTGACTGAGACAGTTCCTTGGGGTTTGTCTCTGTGGCTTTGTTGTACTTCTTGTTCTTCGCAATGATTTGGAAGAGAATGAAATGTGAGTACATCTGGGTCAGAGTTTTGGGGACTTCATCCTTCTCTGCCTCTTTCAGCATCATCTCAAGGACAGTGGCTGATATCCAACAGAAGACTGGTATGTGGCACATGATGTGGAGGCTCCTTGACGTCTTCATGTGTTTGATGATTTCACTGGCCAGATTCGGATCTTTGATTTTCTTCCTTAAGTATTCCTCCTTCTGTGGATCATTGAACCCTCGTACCTCTGTCACTTGGTCAACACACTCAGGAGGGATCTGATTGGCAGCTGCAGGCCGTGAGGTTATCCAGAGGAGAGCAGAGGGAAGCAGATTCCCCTTGATAAGATTTGTCAGCAGCACATCCACTGAGGTTGGCTTCGTGACATCACAGCATTTCTCATTGTTTTTGAAGTCTAGAGGAAGTCGACACTCATCCAGACCATCAAAAATGAAAACAGTTTTGGTTTCACCATCTTCAATGCTGTCAATCTCTTTCAGCTCTGACAAGTAGTGGGAAATATGTTGCATCAGACTGTATTGGTCCTTTTTCAGGTTCAGATCACGGAAAGGAAGAGGAAACATGAAATGAATGTCTTGATTTGCTTTTCCTTCTGCCCAGTCAAGGATGACTTTCTGCACAGAGACTGTTTTTCCAACACCAGCGATTCCTTTTGTCAGCACAGTTCTGATTGGTTTGTCTTGTCCAGGTAAGGGCTTGAAGATGTCATTGCATTTGATTGGTGTCTCTTGTGTGGTTTGTTTCTTGGATGCCATCTCTATCTGTCTAACCTCATGTTCATTATTGAGCCCTCCACTTCCACCCTCTGTTATGTAGAGCTCTGTGTAGATGTCTTTGAACAGACTTTGGTTTCCATGGTGTCCAATTCCTTCAGATATGTGTTGATACTTGTGTTTCAGTTTAGCCTTAATCTCTTGTTGGACTGTCAGCAGAGTTTGACCTGAATGAAAACAATGAGAGTTGGGACTCATAAGTTTGTTTGTGTGTTTGAAAAAGGCCTTTGTACCATTCTTTGTAATATTGTATGAAACACAGTCTTACTTCTTCTGTCCAGAAGGTTGTGTGTGATCTTTAATGCATCCTCACTGTCCAAACTCCCCACTTCATTATTTTCATCTGGTAATGGTTCCTGGCTGAAAGCAGGTGGCTGATCACTCCTCATTGATAGCAGGCTGGTTGTAGGTGACTCTGCTCTGGGCTTCTGGACACTGAACAAAACAGGGAGACAGATCACCTCATCAAAATCAAATCAATACCTCATCTACTTCCTTTCAAAAACACTTATATCTTTAAGAGAACTGTATATTTTACATTTAATCTCTTACCTCTTCGAACTGGTGTCTTGGGTAATTCTGGAGGCAGTGTTCCCCTCCTCTCTCTCCCCAATTAGACTCATTTTAGAGGCAGTGGTCTCCTCCTCTCTCTCCCGATATCGACTCCTTTTAGAGGCAGTGGTCTCCTCCTCTCTCTCCCCAGAGAGACTCATTTTAGGTGTAAGTCGCAGCTCACTCAGCTACAATAAGAGATAACAGAACAGTCAATATTTCTGAACATTGAAGAACCATTAACAATGACAACACATTTACTGTCTTTGGTCAAAGAGTTAAATCAGAGAATTCATGTTGCATTTAAACATACGCCTTCCAATATGTTATTAATTTGATTTGACTTGGATCCCGATAAGCTGAGTCCATAACAACAGCTAGTCTACCTGGTTGGATCCCCTGACTCCATAACAGCAGCTAGTCTACCCGGGGTACACACAACTAAAAGAACATTACAGTTTAGACTGAAAGACGTTAGTAGACATTATGAACATTTACCAAGGATACATTACAAACAGTTAAAATAGCTGGCAGGTATTTGTTCTATACCAAGTGTAAGGTTCTGCTTTTTATTTGTGTTCTGGAACGTATCCCTGTTTCTTTGTGGTCTGGAACGTAGCCCTGTTTCTCTGTGTTCTGGAACGTAGCCCTGTTTCTTTGTGGTCTGGAACGTAGCCCTGTTTCTTTGTGTTCTGGAACTTAGCCCTGTTTCTTTGTGGTCTGGAACGTAGCCCTGTTTCTTTGTGTTCTGGAACGTAGCCCTGTTTCTTTGTGGTCTGGAACGTAGCCCTGTTTCTTTGTGTTCTGGAACGTAGCCCTGTTTCTTTGTGGTCTGGAACGTAGCCCTGTTTCTTTGTGGTCTGGAACGTAGCCCTGTTTCTTTGTGTTCTGGAACGTAGCCCTATTTCTTTGTGTTTTGGAACGTAGCCCTGTTTCTTTGTGTTCTGGAACGTAGCCCTGTTTCTTTGTGGTCTGGAACGTAGCCCTGTTTCTTTGTGGTCTGGAACGTAGCCCTGTTTCTTTGTGTTCTGGAACGTAGCCCTATTTCTTTGTGTTCTGGAACGTAGCTCTGTCTTTCATTTATCTTCATTGATTTCACCTCTGTTCGTTTCTCATCTGGTCTCATCAGCTCCTTATTTAGTTCAGTTCTTTCTGTTTGTATGTTTGTGAGGTAGTGTTTGATTTTTTTGACTTTCTACCTGTGTTTTACCATTGACTGCTTGTGACCATGATTCCTGCCTCCTGCCTTCAGGCTTAATCAACATCTGCTGTGCTCTGCGTGTGAATATTCTCCCTGAATATTCATTACCGCTCACCTAAAAACGGAATGGATTCAGTGGTGCTACTGCGGCGCCTAACCCAGCAAGAGGAGTTTATGGAGGAAATGTGCCATCTTCTCCGCCAGCCTATCCCTTCTCCCCCGATGCCAGGTATCGTAACCCAGCAAGAGGAGTTTATGGAGGAAATGTGCCATCTTCTCCGCCAGCCTATCCCTTCTCCTCCGATGCCAGGTATCGTAACCCAGCAAGAGGAGTTTATGGAGGAAATGTGCCATCTTCTCCGCCAGCCTATCCGTTCTCCTCCGATGCCAGGTATCGTAACCGATAGCCTCCTTCGTTCATACACATGCCTGGAAAATATGACGGTTCACCTGGTAAATGTCAGGGATTTCTGATGCAATGCAGCAAACACATTGAGCACAACCCCACTAATTTCGCCATCGATAAGAGCAGGGTGGATTTTGTTGTGTCTCTACTCACAGGCAAAGCCCTGGATTGGGCCACCGGCATATGGACTGCCAACAGCACAGAACTCAGATCCGAGACCCATTTCCACAAAATCTTCAAAGAGGTATTCATTTGATCGCTCTCCCTCCTATATGAGACCTCATAGAACTTCAACAAGGACGCAATTCAGCTGCCGAGTATGCCTTCGAGTTCCGCACCATGTCTACAGGGAGTGGATGGAATCCAACTGTTTTTAATTGGCATCTACTGAAGAGGGCTCAACATGGAACTTCTGGCAGAGCTGGCCTGTAGAGGTGACCTTCAGGATTTAAATCAATACATTTGTTTCGCCATCGACCAACTCATCGCCGACCTCCGAAGAACAGGAACCCGAAACCTTCTCTTTCCATGATTCCGTCATCCTGTCAGTCTTCCAGAGCCCATGCATCCTGTCAGTTTTCCAGAGCCCATGCATCCTGTCAGTTTTCCAGAGCCCATGCGTCCTGTCAGTTTTCCAGAGCCCGTGCATCCTGTCAGTTTTCCAGAGCTTGTGCATCCTGTCAGTTTTCCAGAGCCCGTGCATCCTGTCAGTTTTCCAGAGCCCATGCATCCTGTCAGTCTTCCAGAGCCCAGGCAGTTGGGCCGTGCTCCTCTCCCGTGTATCGAACGTCAAAAGCGAATCCAAGAAGGGCTCTGCCTATACTGTGGAGGGAAAGATCATCTACTCAGACATTGCTCTGTCCCCCCACGGAGAGATGAGAAGGGTCCCTCCACTGCCATGCAGGTAGGTGTGTCCTTTTATCTAAATATCTCCCAGAACCAATTCTCCGTCCCAGTATTGATGACAGTGAAGGGGGTTACCAAGTCCGTAGAGGGCTCGATAGATTCGGGAGCAGCAGGTAAATTCATCAATCACCAGCGAGTAGAAGAGCTTGACATTGATCTAACACCTGTCACCCTCCCTTAAGGATTAACACCCTGGACTGGCAGCCATTAGGCACAGGGTTCATCACGCACCTGACCACAGAGCGTCACCCCTCCCTTAAGGATTAACACCCTGGACTGGCAGCCATTGGGCAAGGGGTTCATCATGCACCTGACCACAGAGCGTCACCCTCCAGATTGGAGTCTTCCACACTGAAACCATTCAACTCATGGAAATCTCATCCCCCATATAGCCACTCATCCTCGGACACCCCTGGCTTTGTCATCATGACCCTGCCATCTCGTGGCAATAAGGTGAACTACTATCCTGGTCTTCTACTTCTGCTTCTCCAGTTGTCTCAGCCTGCAGAGCCACCACCATGCCATCTGCATACGCCCAGTACAGCAACGTCTGCAGCAAAGTCAAGGCCTCCACTCTGCCACCACATTGTCCAGGAGACTGTGCTATTGATTTACTCCCTGGAGTGTCCCCACAGAATGGCCATGTTTAACCCCTGCCTATCCCAGAAAATGAGGCAATGGAGAACTACATTGATGAATAACTCAAAAGGTTTCATTCGTCCTTCTTCCCCGACTGCGTCCAGCTTCCTCTTCGTTGGAAAAAAAGAACGGTGGTCTCCGTCCATGTATTGATTATCGTTCCCTGAATGATGTCACGGTCAAGAACTCTTCCTTTGTACCCAGCGACCCTTGAACAAGTGGGCCGTGCCGACATCTATACTAAACTCGACCTGCGACGTGCATATAACCTTGTCCGTATACGTGAAGGTGACGAATGGAAGACGGCCTTTATCACCACACGAGGACACTATGAATACCGGGTCATGCCCTACGGCCTTACGAACGCCCCCAACCATCTTCCAATCCTTTGTGAACGAGGTTTGCCAGGAAATGATCAATCGCTTTCTCATCATCGACATTGATGACCTCCTGATATACTCCTACTCCCTGAAGGAACACATAAAGCATGTGCAAAAGGTTCTTCAACGGCTCCTTGACCATAACCTTTTATGTGAAGACTGACAAGAGCGCCTTCCATGTGAGCTTCCTCGGCTTCGTGCTGACACCTGGACGGGTCAGCATGGATGAGAACAAAGTCATCGCCGTCAGCAACGGGCCCAAACCGCTCCCCTCACTGCCCTTACCAGCCAAAAGACCCGGACCCTTCAATGGACTGATACAGCCCTGACTGCGTTCAGCCTGAAACGCCTCTTCATCTCAGCTCCTGTCCTTCTCCAACCTGATCCGACCCTTCCTTTCACCCTGGAGATGAATGCCTCCAAAGTAGGAGCAAATACTCTCTCAGCGGGTGGGAACACCTTCCAAATCACAACTCTGGGCCTTCTTCAGGAAGGAATATGAGAGGAATACGAGGAATACGATGTGGGGAACAGAGAACTCCTCTCCATCAAGCTGGCTCTCGAGGAGTGGCGCCACTGGTTGGAGGGCGCACAACATTCCCTTTCTTGTCCTAACAGATCATTGTAATATGGAATATATCAGAGGGGCCAAGAGGTTAAACTCCAGACAAGCCTGCTGGGTTCTTCACACGCTTCTATTTTCATGTTACTTACATCCCTGGAAAAGAAAAACGTACAAGCTGATGCTCTCTCTCGCCAGTTTGACCTTCCGACCAGTAACTAAGACCCTACACCCATTCTTCCTTCTTGCATTATGGGACCAGTACAGTGGGAGGTTCACTCTGCCGATACAAGAGACCCAAACCTTAGACCAGGCTCCTCCTGAGACACCAGCTGGTGCAATGTTGTCACACGTCCTTGGGGTCAGGACATCCAGACATTACACAAACCACTGAACTTCTAGCCCAGAAATTCTGGTGGTCCACACTGGCATCCGACGTAAGGGATTACTTACTCACCTGTCCAGTCTGTGCCCAAACCAAACGCCCCCCATCATCTTCCTTCTGGGAAGCTTCAACCTTTGCCAATCCCTCACAGACGTTGGTCCCACAAATCTGTTGACTTCATCACAGACCTTCCTGAATCGTCTGGCAATACCACAATCCTTGTCATAGTAGACTGTTTTTCAAAAATGTGTCGCCTGGGTCCTCTTCCTCATCTACCTAATGCCATGGAATTGGCGGAGTGCATGTTCCAGCAGGTGTTAAGGGTGTATGGGATTTCAGAGGACATCGTCTCTGACCAGAGGCCCCAGTTTGTCTCCCGGGTGTGGCGAGCCTTCTGTGACTGATTGGGGGTCGCCCTCAGTCTCTCCTCCGGGTAACACCCCCAGACCAACGGGCAGACGAACGTCTGAACCAAGAAATAGGGAAGTACCTCCGCCAACAATCTTCTGCCTCTCCACACAACTGGAGTCGGTATATGTCCTGGGTTGAATACGCTCAGAACTCACTCATGCACTCATCCCTCTACATTACTCCATTTCAGTGTGTCCTTGGTTAACAACCACACGTTTCCCTGGGAGGTGGAGCCTGGTACTGTCCCAGCTGTCGACGACTGGTTTCGGCGTAGTGAGCGGGTATGGGAAACCGCTCACTGGCATCAGCAGGAAGCCTCTAATAACCAGAAATGCTTTGCTGACAGACGCCGCTCTTTCACCCCGGACAGCGTGTGTGGCTTTCTACCAGAGACATCCGGCTCCGCCTCCCCTGCAAAAAGTTCTGTCCTCGCTTCATTGGTCCCTTCAAGATAACCCATCGCATCAACCCTGTCACGTACATCCTCCAGTTACCCTGTCAGTATAAAATCTCCTCGTCCTTCAATGTCTGTTAACTGGTCACCTACAGTCCTCTTCATCCTCCAGTCTACCCTGTCAGTATAAAATCTCCTCGTCCTTCCATGTCTGTTAAAACTGGTCACCCACAGTCCTCCATCCTCCAGTCTCAACCCGCAGTGCGCCCCCATGTGTCTCTGTTAAACCAGTCACCTACAGTCCTCCATCCTCCAGTCTCAACCCCCAGTGCGCCCCCATGTGTCTCTGTTAAACCGGTCACCTACAGTCCTCCATCCTCCAGTCTCAAACCGCAGTGCGCCCCCATGTGTCTCTGTTAAACGGGTCACCTACAGTCCTCCATCCTCCAGTCTCAACCCCCAGTGTCCCCCACCGTTGAACATCAGAGGGGAACCTGCTTACGCCATACAGGCCATCCTTGATTCCAAACGCCTGAGAGGTCTCATCCACTACCTATAGTGGACTGGGAAGGTTATGGGCCTGAAGACCGGGCCTGGGACCCCGACCAAGAGGGGAGGGGCTAGTTAAAATTGTCCCTTTCCTAAATTAGCCATGGATTGAGAGAGGGATTCTAACTTGTGGTTTAACTTAATTCTCCATACTGGCCAATGATTATAATGGTGATTCCGATCCAACCATTTATTCATACAGTGTTCTGGCCTGAGAGGATAGACGTTAAATATGTAGCTAGATGTAGAAGGCTCATGTTAACTAGCTAAAGTTACCCATGAATGGAAGTTAGGCCGGCGAACAAGCATTTTAGCCATGTAGCCTAGACAATGAACAAGAAAAGTGTGTACTGTATGACAGAGTGATAGACCATTTTGTCAACATGACAGAGAGGAGGATGTCATTGGTGTTTCTCTACGATTAGGGTGAGTCAACATGTTTTTTTTCTACTTGTATGAACGTGCACACAGACACCATGAACCGTTCTTTGCAACGTGCAGTAACTCTCTGTGGTTCTAAATTAATAGTTGTTTAGTGGTCCAGAAATGTCGGAAACATGAACCTGCTTGACCCTGCTGTAGGTCATGTAACTGTCTTTTAAATACAATATGCTGTGTGGACTTAACCGGACAGATGTTGCGCTCTGGTTCTGCGATAAAACAAAGGTGTGGTTGAATTCTTATTGTCCCGGGACATAGTAATTATATATTAATAACAGTGATTTTACCCACGCACCGATACTGGTGTGACCTCATAATTGGCGCGGATGTAATGTGGACACCCCCGCTTTAGGCTTCTGTAGGACTGAACCGGCCAAGTTGATGTAAGAGCTACGGAATGTTTTAATTATAGGCTATGTCCGGGCGTTCTCCGTTTTTATATTTTTTAATTTGTATCATGTCATTCATTATCAGCCACTATCGAGAACCAGGGTCAGTAATACCCACGTACATTTATAACTGTCACTTGAGTGTTCGTTTCCTTCTAATTGTATCTTCCATTGTTGCATCATTCCATTCTGTTCACCTTTCTGTCCTCTGTCACGTCAGTGTAAGTTGTTCCTGAGGGTCGTTAGCATCAGGCTAAAGTTGTGCAACAATGTGGAACATATCGCCTGTTTTGAGTCATTTTGGAACTCAGACCCCACGGAGCGGGTTAAACCTGTCGCCTGGTGCTCGGTTCGCGACGACTGGACCGTTGTCATACGGTTCCTTGATTAGTGAGAATTAGGGGTAGATGTACAGGACCCCTCCCTATTCAACCTCTATTGTACACCTTCCAATGTTTAATGTATTCAACTTGAATATGACAACTTTCAGGATGAATCAAACCGCTGTATTTATTATTTATCAATATATTTCGTGTGAAAATGCTGTTGAATGATAACTGCAAGTGGGTGTTTTCAGTGATTCATTTACATGTATTTAGCGCACGCAAGGTAACCACGCCTGCAAAGCCCGTTATGCAACTTAATAAGGTAAGTCTGAATATAAACTGATGACAAGTGCATAGGAAAGGCGTACATAAGAAGGGCGTAATTTCCTAAAATTTGAATAGTGCCCTTAGTGAATACACACATGCACTGCTTGAGTTCACAATGAGGTGCGATCAGTTAATCTCGCCCGCTGTACTGGGTCTTGTATTCAGAAGAAGAAAGGTGTGCAGACAACGACTGAACCAGTGGGTAAAATAATGCCGGCTAATCGGTGTCGCCAGAAAGCATTTTCAACGTTGATTTAGCCCTACATTCAAAAAGTTTCTATGCCCATTGTTGCTCGTCACTTTCTCTTGACTGACTTGACGAAAGAGAGTGTTTTCTTTAGTGACAGCTTCACATAATTCCGATGCACGTCTTCTAACGTAGTTTCATCATGCGGATAATAATCACGATAATGCGCTGTCCGTCGCCTTTACCAATAATACTCTACCTCGTAGACCTGTAGCCTACAACACCACATTGGATCATATTGATTAGGCTAATTAATATGAATCAACACCAATGTAAATAAGACTAAACTTGCCATTCTTGAAAGCTGAAATCTATGTATTGTATTGTATTAACTTTACAATTCTTCAGACGTCTTTCCCTTAAATCATCTGTCTCTTTATGAAAGCCTAGCTTCTCCACAACACTTTTCTACATTAAATTATAAAAGAACGTAACAAACCTCACATGTTTTTGTCTTCTACCCGTAAGGTCCATGTCTTCCTCTAGGTCCTTAAACATGGACTACCTGTGTTGGGACATGAGGTGTAGGGAGGATGGAGGTGGAGAGAGGGAGAGGTGGAGAGAGGGAGGGGAGGATGGAGGTGGAGAGATGGAGAGAAGGAGGTGAGAGGTGGAGAGTGGGAAGGGAGGAGACGGAGGGAGGAGAGAGGGAGAGGTGGGGAGAGGTGGAGTGTGAGAGCGGGAGGAAACAGGTGGTAAGGGAGAGACCTTGAGAGGATCTGCAGAGAAGAATGGAGGAAACTCCCCAAATACAGGTGTGCCAAGCTTGTAGCATCACACCCAAGGCTGTAATCGCTGCCAAAGGTGCTTCAACAAAGTCTGAATACTTATGTAAATGGAATATTTCCGGGTAGTTAACATAATATGTTAAAATGTCTAAAAACCTGATTTTTGCTTCTGTCATTATGGAAAATAAAAATGATAGAAAAGGCCCAAGGAGTTGGTGGAATTGTCCTTTAATTCATGCTCAGGGACGCTTTAATTAGGTCAGGTGGAAATGTCCAATAGCTGTGGTAATTAATGCACTGCCAAGGTGGAGAGAAGGTGGACTTTGTGGCCTTTGTAGCTGTGGTAATTATTGGCACGACTTTGTGGCCTTTATAGCTGTGGTAATTAATGGCACGACTTTGTGGCCTTTATAGCTGTGATAATTAAGGGTACTGCCAAGGTGGAGAGAAGGTGGACTTTGTGGCCTTTATAGCTGTGGTAATTAATGCACTGCCAAGGTGGAGAGAAGGTGGACTTTGTGGCCTTTATAGCTGTGGTAATTAATGGCACTGCCAAGGTGGAGAGAATGTCCAGATAGATAGAAATTATAGTGATTGTGGGCAATAAGATTTCACAGCATAAGAGTTACATGGAATATTGGCACAAGCCGTACCACCCTCTCAGGTCCTAGAACCGTACCACCCTCTCAGGTCCTAGAGCCCTACCACCTTCTCAGGTCCTCGAGCTGTACCACCCTCTCAGATCCTAGAGCCGCACCACCCTCTCAGGTCCTAGAGCCGTACCACCCTCGATTCGTACCACCCTCTCAGGTCCTAGAGCCGTACCACCCTAGAGCCGTACCACCCTCTCAGATCCTAGATCCGTACCACCCTCTCAGATTATAGAGCCGTACCACCCTCTCAGGTCCTAGAGCCGTACCACCCTCTCAGGTCCTAGAGCCTGAGAAGGGTTATATGGAGAACTACAAGAATGAAGTGGGAGTTGTGTTTGTTTTGGCAATATACTGTTTTTTATTAGGGTGGATGAAGTTAGTTTCACTGTTACGCATTGATTTTATTTTTTATTTTTTGTTTCAAACCGTCCAGTTGGTGGCGGCAATACACCTTTTGGGGCGCAGACCTCCATAAACCCCACAGAAGAAGAAGAGGAGGAAGAACGTTGTCGACCAAGAGGAATGTTTAAAAGGTTTGTAGCGTTCTTTTACAATTTTATGTAGAACTCGAGAGAGTGATGATTTAGGGGTTAAGACATCCGCCATGTTATTACGATATTGATTTAAACTTTCAAGAATGATTATTTTAGGCTTATTTACATTGGTGTTGATTAATAGTGATAAGCTTATTCAATAAGATCCGATGTGATGTGATATAGGCTACAGGGCTATGAGGTATGGTATTATTGTTATCGGCGATTGACAGTACATTATTAAGGTGATTATTATACGCACAAAAGAACTGGAAACTGGCTTACATTCACTTCCTGAAAGAAGACGTGCATCGGAATTATGTAAAGCTGTCATTAAATAAAATAGTCTGTCTCGTCAAGTAATTGTGAAGTTCAACAATGTGCATATAAACTATTTAAATGTTGTGCTAAATCACATATTAAGTTTAAAGCTTTCTGACGACAGATCAGGAAGGTGGTGGTCTGTTTGACAAACTGCAGTTGCGCTCGATATTACGTCACCGGCTCATCTATGCGCGTTGTGAACCCCGGGTTGAATCATCAGCACGCCTTTTCTCAGAATGAAAACCCCGGTGCGCCGGACGAGATAAACGGATCGCAACTCAAATGAACTCGATCAGTGCATGGGTCTATTCACTCAACCAGGGATGGGCAGCTGGCGGCCCGGTACCAATAATAAAAAACATTGTTTTCCTGTTGACCGGTATAATAATAGAAAACACAGTGCAGTGTGTAAATGTGGTTGAGCATCAGCAGTCAGTCTATTAGCCCATGTTAGCTACATGTTTTTTAGATTGGTAAATTAGTCTAGCGGCTAAACTTGTAGTAAGCGTGGTTGAATTACCAACCGGGATGGGGCCCGTTGATCATCAGTTAACATATTAAAAGCTGGTCAAATTTGCCTCCACCCCATGGCAACATGTCCCCATGGCAACGCGAGTAGAATTATCTGTAAAACTGAAAATGTTTTCTTTGAATTGCAGGAAGTTAGAGTTAGAAAATTGCTATTTCATTTTCATGTTGCCCCATGGCAACATGTACAGGAGAAAGGGGTACGGTTGTGGGTTACTGATATACATTTGTATTTATTCATTATTAAATGATTAAAAGTCGTAATTATGTTACCAAATCTGAAACTAAAATAATTAAGAAACTAATTTGAAAAATTCAAACTATAATCATTGATTCCAAAACAAAAATAAAATATTAACCATCATAAATTATGTTCAGTTCGTTTTTCCTTCTATATATTGTCTGGTAAATGTTGCCAGGAGTTGGTGACGTTTCAAATAGGCCCAACTTGTTCATCACTAGTCTCCCTAGACAGACAGGTTCCCTCCCATCATGTACCAATGTTCCTGCATGCAAGCAAAGATTGTCTATTATATTGAGAAGATACTCAAGTGACCACTCCAACAATGGAAATGCATGGCCTCAAAGATGGAAGGCAGGCGGGAGGAGATGAGATCCGGTGGGACCATCTAGCCATTATAGCCTCTGTGACAGCATGGGCAGTGCCATTGAGGAAATCTCCATTTTTAAAGTAGTACATTTTCTTCTTCATTGGCTGATTGCTCCCAACTCATAGGAATCCCTACCCAGTTGACTACTTTAAAATGGTGGGAGGCCTCAAGAGCAATGTCCATGCTGAAACAGATTATATCCATGAGTCCTCCATCTCTATGACAACAGCATAGAGGATCTACTCCGCCCTAAATCTGTCCTTGTGAGATAAGCCCTTTTTTTTTTTGTATTATTTTCGTGGACAGAGTTTGCGCTGAGTAACATCTCTCGCATCGCATCTTCTTCTCTGATACATGTCTGGAGAAGTTTCTGCGGTCAGTTGGGAAAGAGACAGAGAGGAACAGGCGAAGTGAGAGGATCTACTCCGTCCTAAATCTGTCCTTGTGTGATGAGCCCCTTTTTTTTTGTACGGAGGTCTTTTCTTTGTATAAATTTCCCCTTTTATTTAACCAGGTAGGCCAGGTGAGAACAAGTTCTATGAGAGTGTGGAGTTCCGTGAGGCTTATTAGATCTAATAGAAGGTTTGTAATGTTTAGGCTGTTACAGATGTACTGATATAAAGTGGATGGATGTTGCATTCCGGTGTTGTGATACTGATGATTTGTCTCCATATATGGTTTGTTTATGTTCCTACGGTTGTGGCTTGATGGAGTGGAGCTGTAGGCCTACAGCTCCATCTAGTGGTTGAGTTGGGGACAACATATGTTAACAAATGTAGCACTTTAGCTAAGCCTAACCCTTTCCTAAGTTTAACCTCAGTCTCCTGTGTTAGTTCTCCTCTTAACCTGCTGTGTTAGTTCTCCTTCTAACTTGCCGTGTTAGTTCTCCTCTTAACCTGCTGTGTTAGTTCTCCTCTTAACCTGCCGTGTTAGTTGTCCTCTTAACCTGCTGTGTTAGTTCTCCTCCTGACCTGCCGTGTTAGTTCTCCTCTTAACCTGCTGTGTTAGTTCTCCTCCTAACTTGCCGTGTTAGTTCTCCTATCCTGCTGTGTTAGTTCTCCTCCTATCCTGCCGTGTTAGTTCTTCTCCTATATTATATTATATTGACCAGGTACTATAGTATAGGCTCTATCAGATTATCCATTATATTGACCAGGTACTATAGTGGCTGCTGTATCAGAGTATCCATTATATTGACCAGGTACTATAGTATAGGCTCTATCAGATTATCCATTATATTGACCAGGTACTATAGTGGCTGCTATATCAGATTACCCATTATATTGACCAGGTACTATAGTGGCTGCTCTATCAGATTATCCATTATATTGACCAGGTACTATAGTTGCTGCTGTATCAGATTATCCATTATATTGACCATAAACAATTAATGAACATCCACCTGTGGAACGGTCGTTAAGACACTAACAGCTTACAGACGGTAGGCAATTATGGTCCCAGTTATGAAAACTTAGGACACTAAAGAGGCCTTTCTATTGACCCTGGAAAAAACTCCAAAAGAAAGATACCCAGGGTCCCTGCTCATCTGCGTGAACGTGCCTTAGGCATGCTGAAAGGAGGCATGAGTGTGGCAGTCCACGTATAACAACACCTGCACAGGATCGGTACATTCAAACATCACCTGAGGGACAGGTACAGGATGGCATCAACAACTGCCCGAGTTACACCAGGAACGCACAATCCCTCCAGCAGTGCTCAGATTGTCCGCAAAATAGGCTGAGAGAGGCTGCACTGAGGGCCTGCATGCCTGTTGTAAGGCAGGTTCTCATCAGACATCACTGGCAACAACGTCGCCTAGGGGCACAAACCCACCGTCGCTAGACGAGACAGGACTGGCAAAAAGGTTCTCTTCACTGACGAGTCGTGGTTTTGTCTCGGATTTGCGTCTATCGTTGAAGGAATGAGCGTTAC